>NC_142010.1:189251665-189551665 GCF_049901735.1 Notechis scutatus | reverse complement strand
TGTAAATACCATTTTTGTGGTACTATTTGTTTAAATCTTAAATCAAGTCAAGCTCTTCTATTCTAATATATTTAAATTTTGTTTAAAGTCCTACTTGGCCTTGGTTGACTAATGCAAATTTTTCTATTTATCGTGCTCCTGTAATTGGATTTTAGTTTCATTATACTTTTAGAATAATTTTTGTAACTCAGTATCAAATCAAAATGTAATTGCAGTCATCTATTGAATTGAGTATCTGCTGGAACATAGAAAAAGTAAATGGTAAGTGTAAACAAATGAAATAAATACTTCATGTATCTGAAATGAATAAATAAGAGATAAAGACCATTTCACTTGGTTTTCATTTTTGCACAGAACCAGGCACTCCCTGGTACCCGATGATTGTTTCAATCAGGATCAGCACTAGTGTATAGGTAGTCCTCAACTTACGACCAAATTTCTATTGTTAAGTGAGGCTTTTGTTAATGTCTCACTTAAGTGAGTTTTGTCCCATTTTACCACCTTTCTTGCCTTAGTTGTTAAATGAATCACTGCAGTTGATAAGTTAGTAACCCAGTTGTTAAGTGAATTGGACTTCCCCATTGACTTTGCTTGTCAAAAGGTCATGAAAGGTGATCAAGTGACCTTGGGACATAGCAACAGTCATAAATACGAATCAGTTGCCAAGCGTCTGAATTTTGTTCACATGATCATGGAGATGCTGCAACAGTTGTAAGTGTGAGAAATGGTCATAAATTACTTTTTTCAGTACCACTGTAACTTTGAACGGTCACTAAATGAACTGTTAAGACACAGATTACCTCTGTACTGCTTTTCTGTGGTCCCTGAAACATTGCTTGTATTCTATTATGTTTTCCAGGGCAATGGAAATTTCCTTGAATATAGAACATTAGAACATAAGACTAATGGAATTGGAAGGGACCAACTCTATTATTGAGTTGGTCCCTTCCAACTCTATTATTCTATGCTAATAGTAGACCAACTCTATTATTGAGTTCTAACTCAATAGAGTTGGAAGGATATATAGGAAGTTGAGGTTGGTGTTTTATTCCAATCCTTTTGCTATGTCTTCTTATGACTTCAGTTCTCCATCCTTTTTTCTTTTAGGAGAAGAAATACAGCAGTTGTGTATTGAAATAGCTGTGACCCAGGCCCAATCATCTCAGAATGCAGCAGTGATTTTAGGCATGTGGGTGGCACCACCTCTGGTCTACAGTCTAAGTGTATGTGTTCTTTCTCTAATGGTTCTATTTCCCAGTTTTGGGGGTGGACATGGAAAGTCAGTTTTTTTTACCATGTGGTTCTTCTCCATTCAATACAAAAGGGGGGTGGGGGGTGGAACACATATTTTAGTGAAATAGGTTTATACTCTTTTTAAAACTAACCTATTCTCTGAATGAAAAAGAAGAAACATTTGTAAATGTAAAATGAAATCATATTGGTTTAGGTATTCTTCAAATACATACATGTATTTTTCAAAGACATTTGTTGAAAATAATAAACAATCAACTATGATTTAACGTTGTAATAGATATTAGATTCCTGTGAATCCCTAATGCTATGAATTTGCTCATCAGATACAAGCCAAGAAGTACCTTTTTTCTTCCTTACCTCTGTGGATGAAATATGTAGCAGAAGACAAACAGCAGATCTTCACTGAAGTATTTATGGTGCAGCATTTTGACACAAAGAAACAGTCAAAAAACCAAGACCTTTGCTGGAATATTTTGCAAGGACTCAGCCAAGCTATGAAATCTCCTAGCCCAACTCAGCACAGCTGGAGTTGTTTTTGCAAAGCTGCTGAGAAGATATTTGAGCTTTTGCCAGATGAGATTTGGGTAAGGAAAAGTAAACATTTGAAGTATTAAAATTTTGCTGAAAAAACGCCTCATTTGGGAAGATAAAAGAGGTTGATGAACTGGAAAGGCTAGAGGAAAAAGAATGAACTGTGACATATGCAGATATTTTACTGCATATAATATTTTAATCAGAGCTTTCATAGAGATTGCCTTACACAAGTATGCTGTAGGATAATCTCTTGTACTTTTTAAAATGAGTATGCATGTAATTTGAGGACAACTTAGATCAACATTACCATTGAACTAGAGAATCACATTTGATTCCATTGCTTCAAAAAAATATCTATTAACTCAATTAAGTTGGAATTCCACTCAGAGGATGTTCACTGAACTGAGTTCGTGTTAGAAACTGAAGTACTGAGTGAATAAGATTAATTGAAATGTTATTTTGCAAAATTTTCCTTGGGGCCTAATATGGCAAATATATAAAATGGATTTAGAAATGACCTAAGCTGTTATTTTTAGTTAATAGAGCAAAATCATATTTAATTCTGCCCATGAATTTAGAATTATGATTGCAGGACTTGTAAGGGACTCCAGTCTTAATGAACAATACTGAAGCCCTTTTTCACATGTTGATTTGAACACATTCAAGGAAAAAGTGGGGTGGGGTTATTCATACTAATCCTACCTCCCTCATCTTCTCATGTGCATGGGACTAAATTTCTCTAAAATCATTCTAAAAATGATTGCATTCCTTTGATCAAAAGTGTGTTTATTTTTATACTTATTGCAAATTTGAACAATTTGCAATAAACTGGGCAACTTTACAATTAGACCCGGTGGCTCAGTGGCTAAGACGCTGAGCTTGTCGATCAGAAAGGTCAGCTGTTCGGTGGTTTGAATCCCTAGCGCCACGTAACGGAGTGAGCTCTTGTTACTTGTCCCAACTTCTGCCAACCTAGCAGTTCAAAAGCAAGTAGAAAAATAGGGACCACTTTGGTGGGAAGGTAACAGCGTTTCGTGCGCCTTCAGCGTTTATAGTCATGCCGGCCACATGACCACAGAGACGTCTTTGGACAGCGCTGGCTCTTTGGCTTTGTAACAGAGATGAGCACCACCCCCTAGAGCCGGAAACGACTAGCACGTATGTGCAAAGGGAATCTTTACCTTTACCTTACAATTAGACATCTTTATTTTATCGAAAGCATAGTTCTCTGAATATTACATTCTTGAAGTCTAGGAAAATGTAACAAAGGCCGAAGTGACATGAAATGAGGAAAAAGAGCACTTGGTGGACAATTATATGTGTATATATAGAATTGTAAAGAAGGCAAATCTGGCTTATCCAGTATTAAAAGCAGAAATATAATCTTCTCATACATTAGACTCTTTATGTTTTCAGAATTTGAGCGTATCTAGTTACAGGATAAAAAGATCCCAAAACAATTTTGATTTTTTTTTTATTTAGAGCCTGGTTAGTTACCAGTAACATAACGCAAAGTTATTGAAGCAGATAGTATTAATTTCCAGGCCACAAGCAGGCTTTTTTTAAAAACTCTCTTGATCTTTAAAAAAAAATGGAACCATACATGACATTCAGTGATTTAATTCTGTACTTCCCTATCAGCTGTCATGGCAATGGGGCATATTTCTTCCTTACAACTGCCCTATTTATTTTGCCTTTAATATCCTGCCTTACCTCTTACTTCTGCTTTTGTCTAGTTTTCTTGCTTATTGAAGCATGGGCTGCATTCAGGAAATTTCAGTGCAGTCTTTCCGCCCCCCGCTCTCCCCTCCCCCAAGATTTTGTTGCTTGCTTCATTGGTAGGAGGAGGATGAATGATAGTTTGGGTTCCAACAGTAATACTATTTTGATTTTTACACCGGCTTTTCATGGGTATTGTATATAGAGGTTTTCAACATTTTAGTCACAGGTAGAAATGAGCACCTCACTACTCTTTGGATGCTTCTGAATTGAAAAGATTAGTCAGCTATAAGCTGTTGTCCAGGAGCCTCCCCAAAGAATGTGTGTTGGTAAACAAGCAAACATTTTAGTCTTACAAAACAACCTGGGAAACAAATTGATGGGGTAGAGGTTAGGATTGTTTTGTTTTTTTATATTAGGCACATTCATGTAATGCTGTGCATAAGAATCACTAGTTTGATCAGTTAATAAATACAGATATCACTGTGGGCATTTATGATACTGTATTGGTCATTCCTTCATTTTCCAGTAACCTCAAGATAGTTTTGGTCTCTGTTTAAAGCATTATTGTTTTTGGTACATGGTATCATTTGTTCACATTGCTATCACTGATAACATTAAGCAAAAGTTTAAAATTTGAAACAGAAGAATATTAAAATCATATATCACAACATAATAACTTTTCTGGCTTGGCTAAGGCTAAAACATGTGTTTGTTTCTATTTCTTCAGCAGGATGACGTAAAGATGTATATACTTGCAGCAAAATGTCTCTCAGAAATGGTTGATACAGAAATTGAACGGATTACAGAAGTTTCAAAGGTAGATGCATTTTAGCCTTATTAATCTTTTACGGAGATGGAGGATAATTATTTCTGTCTACTGTTCTACATAACATTATCATTATCATTCCAAAGTCTAGATGCATATAGTAAGGCAGATTTTAATTTTATGCTTTTATTTAAAACTTGACACCATTTGAAAATAGGGTTTGAGTAATTAAGGTATTTCCTAGTAATATAAAAATGCCACTTCTTGGTCGGTTTGGAAGTAGATACTGAACTAAAATCCCGATAACCTTAAAACAAGAGTTTGAAAGATGATACCATTCACAAAAATAAAGTTATGTAGATAGTTTTCTTAAAGTAAGTAGCATGCCAGGGACTAATCTATTTTGGTCCTGATGAGACAGGCAGAGTGGCTTTAATTTATTACCCCCGCCAGTCTGAGACAGAATCAGTATTGATGGCTCCACATGGGAGACAGACAGACAGACAGACAGACAGACACAACTCCCAATATTTGTGTAGTTTTATGTTCTGAGGGCTAAGCCGCTTTTTGTCAAGAAGCTTTTTTAATAAAGGAAATTATAAGTTTTTGAACTGATTTCCAGAAGTGTGAAGATTCCAACTGATTCTTATTCACCATACCAGAATTATTTTTGTATGAAATGAAGTATTGCTGTCTTATACATGTAACACTATTTTTGCTCTCCGAGCCAGTTTTCAAATGCTTTGACCCCATAAATCATGGTTTATAAACTAGGGTGTACTATCGTGAAAGGTGTTTTTATTTTTTATCCCTCAAGCCTGATTTCCTTCTTCCTTTTGTTTATTAGTATTACGCATTGATTCAGAACAATAATTGTGCATTTTACAAAACCTACTTTATTCGTGCCCATAATTGGAGAACTCTTTAAATCCATGGCTATAATTTGTGAATCATAAAGTATCATGATTTAAATTAACTATGATTTTCATATGTGTGTATATATAAAATGTGCCTGGAAGGGAAGAAAAAAGGATTTAATTCAATAGAGTTGGGAAGTATATGTATGAAACTGCATCCTGATTTTCAATTAGGGTATGCTTTAAAACATTTTAAATGTTGCATTTTGTTAATGTGAAATTCAGGAGCATCGCCAGAAACATTTTCAACGGAGAACTCTTTTCTGATTATGCGATGTCCCTTTTTCTTTCTCAGAAATTGTGAGGAAATGTTTCCTGTCTTCAAATAATAATGAGTAAGAACTTACACCATAGAGCCCGTTTCCTATTTTTCATCCATTTCATGGTTTGTTTTGCAGAACAATTTGGAAAAGGTTGCATTTGTCAGAGTTTATTTAGTATCTCAAGGCAGATTTCCTTTGCTGAGATGGAACGATGTGATTAGTGTTGCGGCTGGGTGCCAGCAGAAAGAAACCATTGTTTGGATGCTGCTGCACAGCTTTTATCATGCACGAATCCTGAGCCATGAAAACACGGGTAAGATATCATGGCCAAAAACAAAACAAAAAAAACGTGGCCGATCCACTAATATCCATTTAGTATCATTACTAATAGTAATGTATCAAACCTCCTTTTATTCACATTTGCTAATTACTTTCTCCCCAGTCCTTCTGTAGAACTATGCATGCGCAAATACCCCCTTCCCCTTCCCCAGTTCCAGGCAGACATCAGAAAGATGGAGATTTATTGAACTGCTAGTAGACTGCATTTGGCCTTGTGGAACATAAATTGTGCAAGGTCAGCATAAATTCCTGGAGCATATTATTTACAGTCCTTTTAAAAAATATTCCCCCCCCCACTCCCTTTCAGATTTCCTGAATGTCGGTATATCTTTTTCTCTTAATTTTATCAGAGCTTCATGTGCTATCGGATCCTATCAATACATAAAGAAAATCTGAGGGGGAATAAAATAACAACAAAGTTTGGTACTTATTTCACTTATTTCATAAATTTATCCATCGAGCACTGTGCCTGTGTAAAAAAAAAAGTAACCACTCTCCCACCCCTATCCAGTCAATGCAGTTAAAATAATAAAAGCCAATTGTACTTGATATTTCAATGTATAGATTTGGACCCCTCCTGCCCTATATAAACCTCACAAACTTTGTCACAACATCACCATACAAATTCTAAAAGCACACCTTATCCTGCTCTAAAAGGTTTTTGAAAACTTTTATTAAAAAGTTATTAATACCTATCCATTTGAGAGAGAAAAGTTACATGCAAACAATTTAGAAATCTCTAAGCTTTGGTGATATATAGTCAGAGACACAGTGTTGAAATAGAAAAGACTTGGGGCAATAGTGAATCTTCCCAAGAGTGGTTGTCCTGTCCAAATTGATCCAAGAGCACAGCATAATACCATCCAGGGAGTCATAAAGGAATCACAGACAACATTCTGGATCTTCATGCTTCTCTCGGCCTGGTTAAATCCAGAATTCATAAATCTACCATCAGAAAAATACTGTATAGAAATGGGATGAAAGAGTAATGGTGGAAGCCATTGTTTATAAAAGAAGCGTTGATCTTCATCTGAGTCCTTAAAACTGATAGAAACTTGAAACTTGAAGTAACTTTTTTTTTTATTTAAAAAATCTGTAAGACAATCTAATTTGGAAGAGTTATTATCCTACAACTCTTAAAATGCCTGTATGAATGGGCATATCTCTACAGAACATAAGACATAGAATAGAAGATAAAATAATACAGTTGGAAGGGATCTTGGAGATCGTCTAGTCCAAATTCCTACTCAAATAAGAAATCCTATACCATGTCAGACAAATGGTTGTCCAGTCCCTTTTTCAAAGCCTCCAGTGGTGGAGCACCCACAACTTCTGAAGGCAAGCTATTCCATCGTTTGATTGCTTTCGCCATTAGGAAATTTCTCTTCAGTTCTAGGTTGCTTCTCTCCCTTGTTAGCTTCCATCCACTGTTTCTTGTCTTGCCTTTTGATGCTTTGGAAAATAGTTTGACCCTCTCGTCTTTGTAGGAGCCCCTCAAATATTGAAGCACTACAGAGAGAGACGGAGGGAGGGAGAAGAGAGGGGGATGGAGGGGGAGAGAGAGAGAGACCCATTGTAAGCCTCTTTTTCCTTAAGTCATCTTCAATTATTCGACCATCAATCAATCCATTATTGCCTTCAAGCAATTCTCAAAAACCTGCAAACTTCACAGTTTCTGGTGGAGACATTGAATTAAGTATCTTATATTTAAAACAGTCTCTGTGGCCATGTGGCTATGTGTCTTCATATCAGTCTTGTCTTTTGGTGCCTGGCAGGACAAATCTCTGTGGTTTGTTTGCAAGTTTTCAAAAGTGATTTACCATTGCCTGCTTCCTAGGGCTGACAGAGTGTGACTAGCCTGAAGCCATCCAGATAGCTTCATGTCTAAAATGGGACTAGGAGTCACAATCTCTTGAGTTTTTAGCCTGGTATCTTAACCACTACACCAATCTGTGGCTTATCAATACCATAATGATTATAAAATAAAGCAGTTTCCACTGAATCAGGCCCCGTTTCTTTACCTAGACATAGCCATGTCAGTTTCTTGACAATTACATAATAGTTATTTCTATTGCCATCTTCTTATACGCTTTTTGAGTTCCATGTCTAATCTGTAACTGTTTTGAGATTTCCTGGTTGTCTCCTATCCAAGAAGTAACTAGCTATTGCCACCTATTGATGATTAGAAAATAATTAAAGCAATACTCCAGCTATTTAGATCGGGGTGTCAAACTCAATTTCTTTGAGGGTCGCATCTGCATTGTGTTGGACCTCAGGGGGCTAAGGTGGGTGTGGCCAGGGTGGACATGGTCAGCTTGACATCACTCATGCCAGGTTCGCCCGTGGTGGCCTGAGTGCTCTGCCAGAGAAAACGGGCTCCCGGGCTCCGTTTTCAGCTATGACAGCCTCCTGCAATCCTCTGCCAGAGAAAACAGAGCTTGGGAGGGCTGCCCACGGCCCTTGCAAGTTCCATTTTTGGCTGCGACGGCCTCCTGAAACTCTGCCAGTGTAAACAGGGCTCAGGAGAGCCATGGGCCAGGCTCTGTTTTTGCTGGCACAGGCCGGTCCTTTGCTGTTTCCAGGGCAGCCCTGCGGGCCAGATCTAAGCACCCCATGGGACGAATCCGGCCCCTGGGCCTTGAGTTTGACACTCCTGATATAGACCCTTAAACCCAATATGCATATCATTTTCAATATATCTGAAGGAAATGTGGTTGTGGAATTCTTGTGTTATGACTGGAAATGTGGGGGAAATGTCCATAAGATTAGGATTACACAACATTTGAAAACGGGTGTGTGATTTTGACCTCTGTGCTTTTGCTTTTACAGGAGTCTTAAAAAGAATGGAGTGGCTCTTGGAATTCATGGGATATATTAAAAAAGTTTCCTTAAATACGGCCTCTATGCAAAATGTTTCTCCCCAAGAGGTACATTGCTGAAAAATTACATTTTGTTTCCAGACAAGGAAAATAAATTGAAATGTGTGGTTTAAATTCTTGTGAGGAATATCAAGAAATGCTTGCTTTGAGAGAAGATCATGTTATTATTTCCATAATGAAAATGTCAGCTTGTTGAAACACACACACACACACATATATATACACATACATATACATATACATATACATATACATATACATATACATATACATATACATATACATATACATACATACATACATACATACATACTTACATACATACATACATACATACATACATACATACATATATATATATATATATATATATATATATATATATATACATACATACATACATACATACATACATACATACACACAGACACAGACACACACACACCAAAATAATATTTGGGGACTCCTGTTTAAAATTTGGAAATTTATCATCTGGAATGCCTGACTAGTGATAAAATCTAAGAAGAAAATATTTTGGATATACATTTAGAAATAGCTGCAATTAAAATTCAAATGCTTTTAAGATTTGTAAAACCATCGGTATGATTTGCTTGGCACATTATTTAGCTGAATTGAATTATTCATATTATTGTCATTATAATAATAATCCACAAATACAAGATGTAATGAAATATAATCTCTATAAAATAGGCAGTGAAAATCAAGTAAAACATATCCAAAGACTTTACACTCCGCACTCCTATCTAAATGGTTCTCTGATATATTCGAAAATTGCAAGCCAGACTTTAATTTTGCATATTTATTTTCTTTTCCATTAGTGTCAGCAGTAAATTGAGCAGAATTCTGAAAAATCACGTGTTCTTAATTAATTATATGTCAATATTTGAGCCATAGTTTCTTGAGCAGTAGCAGTAGAATGCATAAAGCCCAGAGCTGTATTTAGATCACTTTAAGCCAAAAGCAAAACACATTATAGGTTAGCCTTTTATGTGAACCAGATTAAATTCTGCTTCGTGACTTGTATTGCTTCTTGTTTTTTGAGGAAAGCATAAAATTCATTAGCATAGAATTACTTTATTAAGTTACATATTTTATTGTGAATAAGCCCCATGAGGATAGTAGTAAGTTTGATTGGTCAGGTAGTCCTCAACTTACAACAGTTCAAAGTTACAATGACGTTGAAAAAAGTGATTTATGACTATTTTTCAGATTTATGACCGATATAACATCCTCATGGTCACATGATTTACATTTGGATACTTGGCCACTGACTCACATTTGTGACCATTGTAGTATCCCGGGGTTGTGTAATCACCTTTTGCGACCTTCTGACAAGCAAAGTCAGTGGGGAAACCATATTCACTTCACCGAGTTTCTAATTTAAGAATTCCAATGATTCACTGAACTATGTGGCAAGAAAAGTCATAAAATGGGGCAAACTCACTTAACAAATTTCTCACTTAGCAACATAAATTTTGGGCTCAATTGTGGTCATACAATTGAGGATTACCTGTACTGCTAGAACCACAAATGAAATTGTAGTGGAAGTAGTGGTTTGTTTTATATAGCAATTTCTCAGCATAAAGCTTAAACTGGTATTACTAAAAAATTCTCCTAGAATTCAGTGTTAATATATGTTGGCATTATAGGTAGTCCTCAACTTACGACCATAATTGGACCAGTCACTAAGTGATGCAGTCATTACAGGAGCCATCATGTGTCTAGAGCCAATTTTATTACTATTAAACTATCTGCAAGATGTTGCAGATGTCCTAAATGGGAATTGGTTGCCAAGCACTCAAATTATGATCACATGACTGTGAGCGTGTGGCAACAGTCATAATAACTTTGTTGATGGATCATAAGTTGCTTTTTCCGAAGCTCTTACAACTTCAAACCATTTTTAAGTTGAGGTCTACCTGCATTTGTGGTTTAGAAAACAGAGTGTTTCATATATCTTATCTAGATATTCACACTAAGATCCTTTGAGTCAGGATTTTTATTCCACTGCACTCCTTTTATTTTACTGAGACAATTAGTGTTATTTACTTGGCCAAGGCCACTGAATAATAGATAGATTGGTTCGGAAAGCATCTCTATTATAGGAAATACTCCTGAAGCTGAATGCAGAAAAATTCCTGATCCACAATTCATTCTTTTATTGTCATACGTACAAATTTCTATCCTTTCAGATAGAAGAAGAGCCCTTGTGTAGTAAATACTTTTTAGAGCTGCGCATCACTTTGGAATCAAAGACAAAGGTGCTTAAGGGCATATAGGACTACTTGTTCAGTCCTTGTCTGATCCTCCTTAAAGCAGCTGTATCTTTTATAGGATTGTACGGGTGCTGTCGGCACCTGCAACATGATCCTGAGGAAAATATATATTTGCTTTAAGCAGCTGGAAACAAATGTTATGTGCATGCCCCTTTTGGCCTTCAAGTTTGAATTTGTGAAGACTTATTTTTATTTCTGATATATCTGTTAGATCCATAGCCCATCTTTCTTTCAGGATTCAAGGCTATATATAAAACAGTCACTGCTTCAATTTTGCCCCGCATAACCATCTTGTGAAGTAAATGGGGTTGAGAGAAAATGACTGGCCCAAAGTCAGATAGCGGGCTGAAGATGGGCTAGAACTTGGGTTTTTCCAATGCCAGTCTGACTGTAACCACTATACCACAGTCCTAATAGGCACCATCTTTATCTTACCAACAAGTCTACAAACTGGTGCATCCCATTTATAAGAAAATGTCAGAGCTAATAAAATATGATCCTCCATATAGTTATTGCAATGTTAATGTGCGCTAATAGTACTTTTTGGAGACATTTTTATATTAGACGAACAGGCTTACTTACAACATAGCAGGATATATTATAAAATATTGTACTTAGTCATTTCTACAAGCTCACTTGGTCATTCTAGAAATTAAAGATACGTTTCTTTTTTTCCCAGCCTGATATAGCTCATGTTAAAGAAAAAAATATACTAGCTTTAAGATGATTAAAAAGTTCTGGTAGCATTCTTCTTCTTAATTGTTTGCACTCCATAATTTATAAATTATTGTGGCTCTAGACCTTTCCAGGCTTCACTGATCCCCTTAGCAAAATGTGCATCTGTTTCCTGTTCAGGCTGTCAGCTTCCTGTTGTGGATTTTCACCGCTTGTGTGGTTGCCTGGGCTGATCATGCGTTGCCAATGCTACTTGGCCTTAGTGCAGACTGGTCTGCCTGGCAGTGTGAAACAATAGACAGAGTCTTCGCACGTGGCTTAGGCAAGCGTCCAGTGGATATTTTGGCAGTTAAAGAGATACTCACCCTTCTTCCAGGTAGCTTGGAAATTCTGTTGACCAAAGAGCCTTGGAAAGAGCAAACACCAAAGGTATGTGTTTTAAGTTGTACATGTCCACTGGACTCATGATGGGCTTGAACCTTTTTTTTTTTTTCATTGATTGAACTCAGTATTGTCATTCAGAAGACAATCTGGGTGGAATTTTTATCCACCTGCAAGTCACCCAAGCCATTTACAGTATTCATTACATAATAATTACAAAGAGGAACAAGAGCAAATGGAAAGTTCCACCAGCTGAAATGGGATAGTTAAAATATTTGTATAGGTAACAAAAATAAACAAGAGAATTTTAGAGTAAAAGGGTTTTTTTTTTTAAATGGAGCAAAATAGTCATCCGTGTTTTGCACAGAAATCATGAAAACTAGTCTGCCACTATCATGTCTTGGCACTAGTTCACTCAGCAGTCTGATCTCACAATGTGAAAGAATCCTTTGCAGGTTTTGCAGCAGCTGGACTCGCATATAATAGAAATGGGTATCTGTAGATTGCAGCAGTATAACAATGCAATCATTAAATAAATCCAAAAATATTTTGAGAAATTGCCATACCTGTTGATACACTCTCTTCTTGACCAGAAATCCTTCATGTCTGCATTCTAATATTGGGATCTGACTTCAATTTAAGTTTGTTTATAGTTGTATGTGTTTTATAGAAAGAACTGATGATGAAAGAAAGAATTCCCATCTTTCCCAATACATTTTTAAGGTCATTGTAACTTCTTTCCTAGCTATGAACTTGTTCAAACTAATGTACAGACGTTCATTATATTGGCAGTTTAAAATGTAGTCCACCCAGCATATCTTCTCTAAGTGGTATGTGGGTAATTGCAACATCTTCCCAAAATCATTCCAGTGAAAAGCGCTCCGTATGAGAAGAGCTTGGCATGACTGAAATTAGGTCTTTAAATGAAATTCATACTTTCCAGGATTGCATGAGCTATGGGATGGCTTTGGAGAGTAGCCATAGATTCCTGGGAAGAGATACTGCTGCTCTAAGGAAGTGCAGAGAGGTGCAATTTAGCATGCCTTTCATTCTGAAATGCTGCCCAACACCAACAAATTTATAATATTAAGAAAATAATATTAATTACAAACTAGGATTTTAAGGTATGACATTGCAGGAAGTTTACAAACAATGATGAAAGAATAGCAACAATGCTATTCTTTCTCACTTGCACAGTAACATGCAACTCTCGCTCTTATCTCTAATAATTACACAGATCAGCATGCAATATCAATCACAGTTGACCAGTAGAATCTGAATATTATATGGCAGATTATATGTCCATTTAATATGTCTCTGTTTTATCATTTCTAAGAAGTTGTGTTTTATTTTTTCCTTTTCAAAGAAATGGTTAAATATCCATACATTTGATTGTTCTCATCGAGAGTATGTTGAATTGTCATTAAAATGCATTTCATATAAAACAGTTTGGATCAGTGGTGCCATTCAACCGGTGTAACAACCAATTCGATGAGTGCGCGCTTTGTGCGCACGCTCCACATTTTGAAAAGCCCATTTTCACCTCTAATACCTACCAGCCCCTGTGAATAAAACAGCTGAGGCGTGGAATCAGCTGTGTTCTAAAGAACGAAATAAAGCACAGGAAAGAAAGGGGCGGGTGGGCGGTCCCACATGCTCATGGGAGCAAACGGGTTCGGAGCCACTGAACTAGGGGTTCGCCCGAACCGGGAGAATCCCATCCCTGAATAGATGACTGTTGAGATGGCAATAGTTGTATCCCAACATGTCTGGACAAAGTTGAAAAGGCTTGATTTGAGTTATTTTAATTTTAAAAAAAGAACAATTTTAACATTTGAGTTTTAAATTTATTCACAGTTTATTGACTGGATTTTTAGCCTAATGGAGAATGCTGATGAAATGCTCACTCAGTCTTCCAGAGAACTTTTGAAAGGTATGATAGAAACTGAGTTACTTATAGACTTCCAACTTAGAAAAATAATAACACTTTGTTTTTTGTTTTTTTTAAAAAGGTGATTTATATCAATTTAAAAGCAAAACATGTTTACAAAAGATAGTTATTTAAACTTATTTTGCACATCACATTATAAAGTTTTGGGCAAAGTTGAGGGTAGACTCTTTCAGCTTCAGGTCTCAGACCTCTGTATTGGCTAGAGATGGGACAATGTGGTTAGCATCAACTAAGAAAGGCTACTTCAGGGACTTTGAAATGTTTTCCATATACATTTCTTGGAGGATGAGCCTCTTATTGGCTTCTTGTAATCACCTTCAGATGTGGAAAAACACAAGTGTTTTTTCTGTTCAGTTACTGTTTGTGGATTTTCTATAAGCACTTGCTGCTATGAGAAAAAGAAGGCTGGGCTTGATGTTTCTTTGATTTGATCCAAGGGAGTTTTTCCTATGATATTAATTGACTTTCAAATTCTTTCAGACAGGCAACAGTAGATTTCTTTCTGTTTCCATTGCTGATATTGTGTGTGTTCTTTTAACAGCTTCTTTATTGGCCCTGAGATCTCTTCCAGAGTTTAAGAAGAAAGCAGTATGGACGAAAGCTTATGGCTGGTAGGGATCTTGAAGAAACGGAAAGATACTGTAGCTGCCGATTGTACATGTCTAGCTAAAAACCTTTTATGCTGTGGAATAAGAGCTTTGGTTACAGATATATTTTTATCTTTCCTGGGGAAAGATCCTTAAAAATCCTCCCTATTTGAATATGTACCATTTGTTCTATTGATGAGAGAGAAAGAAAGAAAGAAAGAAAGAAAGAAAGAAAGAAAGAAAGAAAGAAAGAAAGAGAGAGAGAGAGAGAGAGAGAGAGAGAGAGAGAGAGAGAAAGAAAGAAAGAAAGAAAGAAAGAAAGAAAGAAAAGAAAGAAAGAAAGAAAGAAAGAAAGAAGAAAGAAAGAAAGAAAGAAAGAAAGAAAGAAAGAAAGAAAGAAAGAAAGAAAGAAAGAAAGAAAGAAAGAAAGAAAGAATTACTATAGGAAATGGGAGTTGGGTAAACAAGGCAAGAATATTTCACAAATGGTTGGTTAGCATTGCACTTGACAATCTCAGTGTGGCAAGATTAAAGATGCTGCCTTGAAAAATTGAACTTTTGAATGTGTTTTATTTGTTAGACAATGAACCCACTGTTCATTAATATTCCTGCTACCACTATTGGTACCAAGGAAATTAGGCTGACAAAAAAGTATTTCCCCAAGGGTTCCTTCAACATGGAAATAAATGACCCTATTTTGAACTGGAAAAAAATGTTTTATATGGAGATGCATACAAATTAATGAGCCTACAAGTATGGAGGGCTGTAGTTCAAACTGAGGTATGTCATTTTAATCAGAAGTAGGCCTTTGTATAGCCAAGTGATATGTTTTCTTGCCTTAAACATTTAAATTTGCTCCAAAATATCAGGTCATAGGCTTACAAAAAAAGTTCACTTATGGTGATAGAGAAAACATGGAAGAGGATCCCAGCACCCTAATCTATATTTAAGCCTCAGATCAAAAGAAAGTTTCCCAGAAAAAGAGCTACAGAAGCACTGATGGAGGTACATTGGGACTTGATCCAACAACGATCATATAAAAATTTCTAGTTTCTGTAGCTGGTTAATATCAAGGTTTCTCTGCCCATTATCCCCACCCATCTCTTAATGTTTTGAACTTCAATATTTCTATCTCCCCAAAAATCTCCACTCATTTCAGCATACTTTATTCTTCCTTTAAATATCTTTGGTTACTGCATTTCTGAAATGAAGTGCAACTATGGATCAAGGGAAGGGAGGATTTCCGCGTGGAAAAATGTAGATTAAAAAGAAGGAGTCACAAGGAAAGGGCAGTCAGTGTGGAAGTATGGAGGCATTTCAAAAATGTTGCTACTGTTATATAGTCTAATCATACGGAGCACATTCACACGTATACTTTAACGCAGGAGCAAGCACCATTTTTAAAATCATTTTTCAACCTCAGCATTTCAGGGATGTGGTTGATTGAGAGAAAGAATACAAGAAGTCAGAGTTTTAAGGTTTTGAAAGGCTTAGCATGCTTATTTTGAAAATCCTAAAACATATTTAAAATCATGTGGCTGATAAGAAGCCTTTTGTCATTAAATTTCAATGGCATGATCCTAAGACGCTCCAGAATAATAGCAAAATACAGATTTAGGAATAAATAAAGTTCCTGAGATACAGAAAGTTCATCCCTATGTTATCTGTTACGACTTGCAACGTATCACCAGACATGTAATCAAAATTACAGGCGCACACAAAATGCCCGACAATGTATCCTACTTTTAAAAAGGTTAATTATTGCTATCAAATTGTTTTGTTCTGATCTGGTTTTCACATAATATTTCTTCAAAGGCACCAGCTGACAAAAACTTAGGTTCGAACAAGGTCATTTTGGCTGTGGTGCTTTCTGGCAGTGTTAGAAACAATGAACACCTCCTATATAACTTTAAAAGAATTCTCCAGTGTGTGTGTGTGTGTGTGTGTTTGTGTATACATGTATGTACATAATATCCTGCCTTTTAAATGAGGTAATGTTCATTCCACTGAATATAACGAGAAAGCTATTGAAAGTGTGTTCACAGAGTCAAGGAATTCTTTTGATTCAGCCTGGTATGTCTCTGTATACAAAGTCTTTGAGCAACGAAATCTCCAAATGACTAGATCTTGATATATTGTTGCAAAGACTGTTTCACAGGAGGTGAAATTTGTCATTTCTCACCAAAAACACGAGTTAGCTCCTTTTCTCTTTGATGTTGTTGCTTCGTAGATAAGTCTTCCGTTCAGTATAAAGATATTGAACAATGAAGTAGGCACCTAAACCCAGACCACAGCATGTTTGAAACATAAAAAGAAAAAAAGAAACATATAAATTACACAATAGCATTACTCTTTATCAAATAATAGTCTGTCTCCCAAATCCTCATGCCTTAAAGGTGTTCAAATTTATTTTAAAATGAATTTATTTATTTAGCCTACAGCAACTTATATTTTAGAACTAATTTAGCACATTTTTCTGATTCAGTAGCCAGTCCCCCAATATTCTTTGTTTCCTATTGTTTAATATTTCCAAAAAAACTGAAAATTTGTACTGGGGCTCCTACCAAAATGAAGAAGGAAATTAAGCTCACAATTACTTGAAATGGTGTTAGGAAAATCAGCATCAGAGCAGGACAAGGGTTGTCCTCATTCTTTTTGATCATTCAGATATGTTAGACCAGGGGTGTCAAACCGGCAGCCCACGGCCTGGATGCATCATGCATAGGCCACACCCACCCCAGCTCCACGAAGGCAAATGTCGCAACATGTCACATGACATGAGCGAGTTTGACACCCATATGTTTGGCAATATTAATTTGTGTTCTGAACAGTAGATATATAAGTGTACATATATCCAAATAGCTGAACACACAAAATAGCAATAGCAATAGCACTTATATATCACTTCATAATACTTTACAGCCCTCTAAGCCAGAGGTGGTATTCAGCAGGTTCTGACCAGTTCTGGAGAACCAGTAGCAGAAATTTTGAGTAGTTTGGAGAACCGGCAAATACCACCTCTGACTGGACCCGCCCCCATCTATTCTCTGCCTCCCGGGTCCCAGCTGATAGGCTGGGTCTTGTTTTGTTGCCCTGCACAGGAGAACGGAGCTGGAAAGCAGGTTAATGGAGTGGGGAGGGAATGGAGATTTTACAGTATCCTTCCCCTGCCACACCCATCAAGCCACGCCCACCAAATCACACCATGCCCACCAAGCCATGCCCACAGAACAGTTAGTAAAAAAAATTGAATCCCATTACGGCTCTAAGCGATTTACAGAGTCAGCATATTGCCCCCAACAATCTGGTGTTTCGTTTTATCGACCTCAGAAGGATGGAAGGCTGAGTCAGTCAGAACCGAACTCCTGGCAGTCAGCAGAATTAGCCTGCAATACTGCATTCTAACCACAGTGCCACCACGGCTCCTGATAGAGTAGCCCACTTCTGACAATTAAAAAATGTATTGTCATTTAAATCATCTAAAGAAATAGGCATGATTATTTCCATTTGGGATTCAGTATCTGTGGGAAAACACACTATGGCTAATGAGAGCTTTGCATTAATATATACTGTACCCATCTGTTTATAGTTGTTTCAGACTTCGTATATAGTTTGACCAGGAATCTGATGTAACTGTGCTGGACACCTCTATACTTTATACTGGTATAATGAGAGAGCGGAGGCTTGTGCGAATAAAGAACTTCCTATACCAATCAGGCCCCCAGGAGGAATGGGAGTGTATTACCCAATTCTGCCAATGCATTACAGTGTATTGTTGAATTTGCCAAGAAATAAAAGGGCTTACCCCCAAATAATATTGCCATGTACATTTTCAGTACATAGGGAAAGTAAATAGTTAGATCAAATGGAAAGAATATTCTGGTGGAGTAAGTGCCTGAGGCTTCAAAGTGAGGCAATGATTCATATATGGCAAATGCTGGGGGACAAAAGAAAAAGAAAAATCAGCCAAGTGAAAAATTCCAAATGTGTAAAAATGTCTCATTTCTGCATAATACATTCAATTCATATGGATATAGGTTAGGTTCACGCTTCAGCCAGGACTAAAGATTCACAATTAGAAGTTTTCATTATTAGATTGGATCCCAATTTTCATCAGCCTTATACAATCTAGGCAATAGCTTCCAATGCTGGGAGCTGTGGTTCAGCACATCTGGAAGAGCACAAGTCTTACCCCAGGGATGTCCAACCTTAGCAACTTTAAGACTTGTGGACTTCAACTCCCAGAATTCCCCAGCCACCATGAAGTTGAAGTTCACAAGTCTTAAAGTTGCCAAGGTTAGAGGCTCCTGTTCCACTTTAAAAAAACTGAAGCTGATTTGAAGGAGTACTCCAGTGATACACACACACACACACACACACACACACATATCCCATGTTGTTTCAGAGAAATCATTTTTCCAAGAGGTAGCATCACATAAAAAAAGTTACCAACTTTTGGAACCATTCTTGCTGAACAATATTTGCCTTGCGAAGCATGTGACTCCTTATTGGAAATATTTCCTTATGGAGGGCCATCATATTTATCTTACTGCAAGTTCTACAAACACATTCTACAAGCCTACGAACATCTACAGGTAGTCCTCGATTTACGACCCCAATTGAGCCCATAATTTATGTTGCTAAGTGAAACTTTTGTTAAAGTGAGTTTTGCCCCATTTTATGTCCTACCTTACCACAGTTGTTAAGTTAGTAACACGGTTGTTAAGTGAATCTGGCTTCTCCATTGACTGTGCTTATCAGAAGGTCACAAAAGGGGATCACATGACCCTGGGACACTGCAATTTGTCATAAATATGAGTCAGCTGCCAAGCTTCTACATTCTGATTCTGTGACCAAGGGGATGCCGCAAAGGTCGTGAAGTGTGAAAAACAGTCATAAGTCAGTTTTTTCAGGGCCTTTGTAACTTTGAACAGTCACGAAATGAACTGTTGTAAGTGAAGGATAACTTCTATCTAGAATGATCCAATGAAACTTACTCCTAATTAAATATACAGATCGTCTTTGTTTAACAACTGTTTGTTAAGCAACTATTTCAAATTATAGTAGCATTGAAAGAATGGTGGTTACAGCCAGTCCTCAAAGATACAGTCGTTAAAGCACCTTCATGGTCATGTGGGGGCCGGGCAGCCCATCCACATTTACAAACAACCGCAGCATGTGCTTCAACTCACTCCCCACATATCTTCCCTCCCCCATCTCGGCTCCTTTGGCTGTCTTGCGTTCTACCATCACCTACTTCTACCACCCTCAGCTGACCCTCATCATCATCTTCCTCCCGGCTATTGAGGTGCACCTGGCTGAGGCACCTGCTGACTTTTCAAGTTTTCATGAAGGGCCGGCAGCTGCCTCAGCACCTCAATCAGCCACAGGAGGAAAAAGATGGCCAAGAGTGGAGTGCAGAGTGACCAAAAGGGCAGAGACCGGCGCTTCCATAGGCGAGCCGGATGTTGAATGGAGGCAAGTACAGCAGGGCAGGCGAAAAGCATGAGGTCCTCACCTAACAACCACTGCCAGAACTGTCGTGCGTTCACATGACGTTTCACCTAACAATCATTCTGCTTAGGGATGGAAATTCTGGCTCCAATTAGGATCATTAGGCGAGGACGACCTGGGCAGAATTGCAATGCCAGAAATTATAGCCTCTTCCTCTACTTACCTTGAGCCAAAACTGAGAGAGGATAGAAAGGAATCCACAGTGAATGGTAGAGCCAAGCTAGTCCTTGAAAGTATATCCCGGTCTCCGATAATATGCAGTACGTGTATCTAGAAGGAAAACCAGGGCAGGGGAGTGGCGTCATGTGTGCCATGTTATCAAATAAATAACACATATGGTATTGTTATTATGATTAGTACTGATTTTTTATGGGACAGATGAATCCCATGCAGCCTTCATAACCCAGGTTCCCTGCAGTTGTGTTATAACTGCCATTGTTTCAACTTAGAAGAAATGATCAAATGATTATATTTGAATCTTGGTCAAGAGGATGTATGTATGTATGTATGTATGTATGTATGTATGTATGTATGTATGTATGTGATTTCTAATAACCACCCATCTCAACAAGTAATTCTGGGTGGCATTCTTCATAAGTCATAAGAACAATTAAAACTATTAGATCAATTAAAAATACTGCTACAAAATAAATATATTTGGCACCAAAGAAAGCTGCTATTATGGATGTTAATGCAACCAAGAAACAGAGCCCATTACACACTCGAGGCCCCAGGCTCAGGAGTACAACCCTATCTATACAACCTTATGAAAGGCCAACATTGTTGGACCTATCTGGATATCAAAGGAAGAATACTCCAGAAGGCTGGGACCTACGACAGAGAAGGGCCTGTAGTTGTGTGACGTAAGCCCTTCAGTCAATTAAGTTATTTACTCACCCAAAGGCTGACATTCCAAGGCAGATGGGAACCTGTAGCATCTCCAACCCGCCTGCCCGAATTGAATAGGTAAAAACAGATTTGGGAAGGATGATTTGATTGGTCAACTCTTTTAACATTTGCTAGTTTTCATAGAAATCAGAATTAATCAGCAGCGACCTTCTGGTTTTTTTTTTATTGGCTCCAATAAACTGCAGGAAACTCAAGAAACTAGTTTGCTTACATTTTTTCTCACTGAATCATACAATGTTTTTGTGTTGCCTCAGTTCTCAGGAATTAACAGAGTCTAAAGCAACTGATTTCATTAATAATGTGTTTGCAGTATTCAGATGTTCTGGGTATTCTGATATTATCAAAATCTTGGATTCTAATATTCTGGTTATTGCTTTCTATTGATAATAGAAAGCAAAAGAAGACAATATGTGATCTACAGCTAGAGGTTGAATGTTTTTGATAAGAGAACGCACATCCTTATCTTCTGAGCTTTGTTGCAAAGAAAGCCTCCCAGATAATAACAGTGAATACCATGCAGGGAAGATAAATATTGGAAACTTCTTGGCTGTGTTTCCACAGGAGTGGCATTAAATTCTCACCTGATGACATCAATGCAACTCCAAAGGAAAAATAAGACACACACAATGCCTTTCCCTTGAACCTCTTCTTGACTTGCTATTGCAACAAATAAGATGACAATTCTTTCTGTGATCTGGAAAAAGTAAGACAGTTTATTCCTCAACTCGTTCTCTTGGGACGGTTAGTGTGATAAAAGCAGCCAGAAGGGATACTATTTTCAATTATGGTAAAGGTTGCATCGTAAAAGACAAATGGCCTGTAGTTGTGTGACATAAGCCCTTCAGTCAATTAAATTATTTACTCACCCTAATTTTCTGGGTTTGACATATTAATAAGTATGGAAGCAGAATTCACACACTACGTTATATTAAAAGATGTTTGTCTAATCAAAATATTATGTAAGTACAGCTGCAGCAGTACAGCATTGGATGCACTAAATACTAAGACAATAAAACACACTTTTAGTTTTGTCATTAAATGCTTCTGCTATCTTAACTTAGGAAACACTGTACTGTAGTTTGCAAAGTAGATTATTATTCACTAATAAGTAGCAATATTTGCCCGCTCACTAAATTTCCAAACAATGCGGTTGAGATAAAAAAAATAATGGGTAGCAGGTTTGCAGAACCTTGAGTATATGAATACACTGTGAAGGTGACTTATTTTGCACAAACCAGAATTGAGTTTAGTTACAGATTAGAAGTGGGGTGAAACCCTAGTCTTTAAGCACATGCAGGTAATCCTTGTTTTAATTGCTTGGTTTAGCAACTTTTCAGTTAAGACGGTGATGAAAAAGTAACTTTGCAGCCAGTTCTCACATTTATGATTGTCATAGGTCTGTAAAGTAAAGGAAAGATGAAATAAGATCATAAAATCATGATCTTTCACTTAGTAATCACTTCATTAGAATAAGCATTAACAAAGAGCAGGGAGTGAAGAAAAGGAAAGCACAGTTGAGGACATGTGATTTCCCAGTTAGTTTCGTATAACGACAGTCACTGGTCCCAATTGTAGACAAGGACTACCTCTAGATAATTTTTTGAAATTGTGCATTTTCATATTCATTTTGTTGGCTTTCATTTTTTAAAAAAACTGAAGTTCGAAATCCAAATTCCATATCCTGTTTTCTATAATCAGATGTCAGAAACAGAAAACTCGTGCCACTATTTTATAAAATAAATGTATGCAAAGATGCTTCTTTGTCCTATTTTGTACTATTGTTTTTCCTTTTTCCTTTTTTGTACTATTGTTCTTGAGTTCTCTCTATCTTTATATCCTATTTCCCAATTTTTTAGCAGACATTCAAGTTTCTGAGGTGGCTTAGTCAGTGCAACAGCAGATACTAACTCAATTAATAGCCCACTATTAAAACTAAAATTACAAATATATAGTGTGCTTCAAAATCCCAACTTGGTTAGGAAATTCTGTTCACATTCTGTTCTAGCGAGAAAGATTTTCATCTCTAGCCTTCCCATCTCCCCACGCCCATGAAAAATGCAATTTATTCAATATGTGTCATGTCCAGACACAATTCTAATCTGATTAACCCACAAAAATTGCATTTTTAAAAGGGGTGAGGGCAGAAACCAAGAATGCAGGTTACAGTTCACCTTCAATTATGGAAAGTCACAGGGAGACTTTAGATCAGTCAGTATCTAATAGCCTAATCAACACTACAAACTTCTGGAGAAAAAAACTGGAATTGGGAATATGATATATCCTGTCTTGAATTACTGAACAAAAATGTTCAGTGTTATAATCCTTGCTTGCTAATTTGATGACTGTTAGAAGTTATAATAGCATTGAATGAGTGATACTCATTCATTACATACTCAGATCATATACACAGTTTATGCAAGAAAACCACACAAACTTACTATAAACAATGGCACTGCACAGTCATCAAAATGGTTCACTGGAACATCTGCTGAAGTAATCATTTGCCAATAATGAAAAAGTGGTGAGAATACATAGTTGAAAAAGTAGTAAAAATGAGCAGGTTAAAATAGTGTGAGATTCTGAATACAAATGGATAAGGTCTTGGCTCATAATACACAAGATTTAACTGTGATTGAAAAAAAAGTGGGTAATTGATGTGGCAATACCAAGGGATGGTAGACTAGAAGGCAAAGAATTGGAGAAGATCACAAAGTATCAAGATCTGAAAATCAAAGTTAAAATATTATGGCATACAGCAGTCTCAGTGGGTGCCATATTGTACTTAGAACATCTACATATTAACAAAATTTCCATTTGTCAATTACAAAAGATCACACTGCTAGCTCCGCATGTAAGGACTGGAAAAATAATGACAATGAATCATGGCTTCATCCACGCAGGAACATTGACAGACTCTACATGCCATGAAATATAGGTGAGAATGGAATGTTGCAACAGTTGAAGAAACAAATAGTTGAAGAAGAAAAAAGGAGGGGCATTGGAAGAATATCTGAAGGACATTGAAGAAAATGCATGGAAGTTGGTATGCTACAAAGGCTTACTGAGTACTGGAGAGACCAAACTGTCCTACAAGAAAGACCAAATGAAAAAAACAGGAAAGAGACATGGCAAGGCAAAGTATTACATGGCCAGTATATTTTTAAAAATAGCAGTCAAAGCATATAACGTGACAATGACTAAGAGCTGGAAAATTGAAGAGACAGAGTCTAATCTTGACTGCACAAGATCAAGCCTTAAGAACCAAATGCTTCAAAACCAAAATTGAGAAGACAACAACAGACAGCAAATGCCACCTCTGAAAAGAAGCTGAAGAAATAGGGGACCACCTAGTTAGCTGCTGCAAGAAGATCTCACGGTCTGATTGCAAACAACAGCATGACAAAATAGCAACAATGGTGCATTAAAATAGCTGCAAGATATACCATTTGCCAACAAGCAAGAACTGGTGAGACCACAAAATAGACAAAGTCACAGAGAGTGAAATAAAAATGCCGAATCCCGTTTAAACATGTGGCTGGCTGTGTAACCAACCACAACATAATAATATCTTGCACACATTCCTTTTTTGTACAGGGATAGAATTAGCGTATCCAAGTAAAGCCAGTTTTTATCTTTAAGTACAATTGTCTCAAGCAGCCGATCCTAAATCCAAGAAGAAGTATCAAAGAATTGGAAGGCAAAGCACTGGGCTCCCTAACTAGTTTTCCACTCTCACCCACAAAGGAGAAACCATAGTTCAGCAGCAACAGTGCCAAAATAAATTGAACTGCTGGGCTAGTCAGTTCTTATATATGAAAGGAGAACAACATCTTGCTCTTGATCTCGCGTGTGAAATGACTTGGAGACTCTAATCTTCAAATTTCCCGCCTAAGTCAAGCAACAAAGTACATTCATATAGCACAACTTACAATAAATTTGAGAGAATATTTGTGCACATACTTCGAACATGTTCAAGGCAATACCTTTCAAGCTACTGAATCAAGTTCTTGTGAGGAAGAGAAGTTTTAAAGATGCTAATCTGTTGTTAAATTATATTCCAAAAATCTGGAAATTGTGTATGAAAAGCTCTGGATTAATTTTGCCTTGACTGTTGAAAGAAAAAAAATGCTCATAGGAAGGGCACACCGGACTCTTAAAGATTGGCCCAATCAAATTTATATAATTCTCAACCTCTGAATCATCTTTGTATTCCTGAAGGCAAGTTTAGATAATATGATATCATATGATCTCATATTAATTTGCTTCTTAATTTTTTTTAATGAGTTGCATAAGCATGTTTTTCTTCTTTTGTTATGGTCAAAAAGTACATTTATTTCATCTAAGATTAGTTAGGAAAAGCAGAGGAAAGGTTTGAACTAGAAATGATTGGCACTGTACACCTGTTGCCTATTTAATACTGTGACAATTTGATATCATTTTTATATTGCCTAAATATTGTCAGCTAAATATAGGAAACATGATTATGATACACTTGGAGTTGATAGACTGGAGTTGATAGACCGAGTCCAAACATTATGTCAGAAATAGCCAACTTCTGCCCTGTATATATTTTGAATTCCAAGTCCAATAATGAATTGCTATTTGTCATCATAGCCATATACTAATAGGCATTTAAATTCAAAATAACTGGGGGGCATTACCTATCCCTGTATTAGAGGATGGTTTCTTCAGTTTTAATGATTAAAAAATGATGCATGTTTAGTTTATAGAGAACGTATTGATGATGGAAAATGGCAACTTTTATAAAATTTGCTCAAACCTTGATTGTCTTCTGATCGTATTTCTCACCTGTATTAAGTTTTCTTCCAAAACTCTGATCCACTGTGAACTGAGCACTTTTATTACCCATGTTTTTAACCCATTAAAATGGTATCCAGAATTCAGACCTAAAACCAGTTCATGTTCATGTTAAGCTCTCTATTACTATGCATTCTAGTAAAAAAGGGATTGTGTGTGGGATATAGGCAGAGAAAAATATTTAACAGCGCTATCCCAAAAATTGTCAAAAGTAAATCCCATAGAGTTCAAAAATTATGTTCCCCAGGTAAATAATTAAAAATTTAGAATTTCCTACCTATGTACTGAATAGGTCATCCCACAATGCATCTTTCTAGTGTAATCTAAGTAGACATCTGTAAGATTGTATTGTCAATCTCACTAAGCTTAGTGTGTGTTACTTGGGAGTAAACACCTTCTGACTTAGCATTATATTTTTCACGGCCATTCTTTACACCCAGGGCATAATCAGAAGTCTAGGCTGAAATGTAAGCTGACAATCTTCCCACTCAAGAAAAGCAGCATATTCTAAAATTATTTTTAAAATGCCATTATCTTGTGCATTTGTGGGACGTATTGATTATGCTATCATTCATATTTGTCCTACAAATTCATTTTCTCAAATTCAAATTCTGTTGGAGAAATGCAAAAAAACAAACAAACACTATCTTCATTCTAGTTGATTTGTTTCTGTCCCTTTCCTTTCGAGTGATTAGTTAACCCATTTTTCTATTTTAAAAAAATCATTCCAAATTCTGTTCTTTAACTTAATGCCCTTTTCCTTCTGCATGGGTCTTTTGAGATTCAAAATCGACTGTTTTGCAAAACAACCATTTTCTGAATGCTGCTTTGATTTGATTGGGGCAGTGGTGGCAACCTGTGGCCTTTAGGGCCATGTGTATCCCTTAACTTAATTGTATGCAGCTATGGGCATCTAGTCAATTAGGACCTCTATTAAAAGGAACTATAACCTCCGGGCAGCCTGGTGCTTGACAGAAAAAAGGCATAAGAGGAAGACAACCATAATTTCACAGTATTAGATCCATTGTTCTTCATTCATTTTTGCTCAGATAATGGTTATTGGAATGGATATCTTATGTGTTACTTTCTGGTAGGCTTTGATGACTGTAATTAAACCGTGTGTTATTTTGACAGGAGTTTCAGGATAATTTGGAGGTATACACAATAACCAGTGGCTTATTATAGTAGTGGCCAAAGTCTTTGTATAAAGCCATTGTACAGGTAGTCCTCAATTTACAGCCACAATTTAGCCCAAAATTTATGTTGCTAACCGAGACATTTGGTAAGTGACTTTTGTCCCATTTTATCATTTTTCTTGCCACATTTGTTAAGTGAATCACTGGGGGTTGTTAAATTAGTAACACGGTTGTTAATGAATCTGGTTTCCCCATGGACTCTGCTTGCCAGTGAAGGAGATCACATGACTCTGGGACACTACAAACGTCATAAATCTGAGTTAGTTGTCAAGCATCCGAATGTAAGTCACATGACCACAGGGATATTGCAATGGTCATAACTGTGAAAAACAGTCATAAGTCACTTTTTTCAAAACCATTATAACATTCAGACGATCACTAAACAATATAAGTCGAGGATTACCTGTATCTATATGATTCAAAACATCTGAATATTAGCTACACAGACTGATCGATTTGGCTCTAGTATGATAATGTGATCATAAGTTACATATAAATTTAATACATAAATAAATAAAGAGGCAGGGTGTAAGGTTGGCGAGAACAAGATCTGAAACACTAAAAAGGTACGATGAAAACTAGATTCCGGGAACATCTGGAGGAAGTAAAGATTCCCCTTTCTGATCGAAGGACAGGAGCTAAACTTAGAAGATGTGTAACCTGAAACTCATATGCAGCCAGCACTTACATGCTTTTGAGAGGGGAAATACCCAATCATCCCATTTGGATATGAGGTTTGAATGAATAATATTCACATCTGGATTCCTAGTTCACTATTTTTAGAGTGATTGAAATCACTTCAATTATTTTTTCCACATAGTAATGAAAACAAAGCCAACACCTCCTAATTCCTTCAGTTAGAGGCAACATAAACCGCAGGTGTGAAAATTATCAGAGGCATCTTTCAACCTCGGAGGTACACACAGATAGGTCTGCTTTCCTATGGCGTAATTAAGTCACGTGTGAACTTTCTCTCATTGACTTTCCAAGTTGGGTTTATTCAGTTTCATCACAAGTATTTGCTGTGGGATTTTCAGGAACAGTAAGAATAACCAAAGGAGACTGAATTCCAAATATCAAAATCCTAATCTTGAATATGATGATCGTTTGCCATACCTGTAAGAATCTTGGGAAAAACTGATCCTTCTCAATGCCAAACCAAATATGCAGGAGCTCTAGTATCGATGCTAGCTGGCAAATACGCATCACAAGTCCAATAGAATGGAAAGTGTCTGCAACAGAATCTACAGATGCAAAAGCAAAAATAGGAAAGGTTGATTTAATTTTTTAGGACACTCCCTTTGCCACATTCTTCCCTCTTCCCACTGACCTTCAAGAAAACAGGATGTTAATACTTGCCTACTTTTCAAAACTGGCATTAAAGATTTTTGAAGATTTCCTGTACATATATAAATAATAATTCCAGAAGATTTGGATGTTTTTGTCTCTGTGTATGTTTTGGCACAGAGCATACTGAGCAAAAAATTTTCCCACAAGATTTTCAAAGGGGAATAGATCAAATGTGGCAATCATGTCTGTGGAACATGGGCCCGTAGAATACGTGACATTTAATTTGGTGACGGGATGAAAAGTTATTTCACAACCAAATTTATGAATTAAATTTCCAGGAAATTTTAACTTGAATGATTCTCCTCCTAAAAAAAGGGCTAAACTTCTATTCTCTCTCTTTTTTCATTGGATAACAAATCATTGTGTTAATCTACCAGCAATTTTCTGCAAGTATGTAGTTACATTTATGCTGCTGTGCGTTCTAATCTAGTTCAGTTTTACATAGGCTATATTCATGCAAGATCGATTAAAATAATAGGTCATTATTCAATATAGTTCTTTTTGCTGGACTTGATTTATTGCTATATCAATATGTGATTATAGACTGATCATTTCCTCTTCATTTTCAGATGCATAATGTAAGGCTTTCCTCAGAGTAATAAGTTCCACATGTTCTAAAAATGGGCTCAAAGCTTTTCCAGTGCGATTAAATGCAATAAGATTTTCAGATCCTGGGTCTCCCAGCAATGGTTGTTCACTGGGGCTTTAATCCATTTGATTAATGTGCATTTAATGTAATTTAGTCATGATTTACTTAAGCTGGATTAGGCTGATGTCATTTCTATTATATAGGAAGTGACCAGTCAGTTATAATTACTTACAACCTCATTCTTTTCCCAATATTCTTAATCAACTTTGATCAGATGATTAAACTAAATGGTTTGGGCATATGCAATGTGTTAGGAATTAAAAGGTTAAAAGAAAGTCCCTAGATGATTAATTGTTTGAGTTTTACTGGAATAACTATACTAATTGCTTCAGAATTGCATAAGCTTGCACATGCAGAAAACTTGAGTTTTAAAGAAAAAAAGCTAACTTAATCTTCATTAATGACTTAGATGAGGGAATAGAAGGGGAATTTACCAAATTTGCAGATGATACTAAGCTGGCAGGAATAGCTAATACCCAAGAAGATAGGCTCAAGATCCAGGTGGATCTTGACAGACTAGAACACTGGGCCATATTTAATAAAATGAAATTCAATATAGAGAAAAGTAAAGTCCTACACTTAGGCAAGAAAAACTAAAAGTACACATATAGACTGGGTGAAACCAGGCTCAATGGCAGTAACTGTGAGAGGGATCTTGGAGTTTTAGTGGACAACCAGTTAAATATGATCCAGCAATGTGCAGCCGCTGCCAAAAAAGCTAATGCAATCCTAAATTGTATTAACAGAGGGATACAGTCAAGATCAAGGGAAGTACTAATACCACTCTATATAAAGCCTTAGTAAGACCACACCTAGAGTACTGCATCCAGTTTTGGTCACCACATTAAAAAAAGATGTTGAGGCTCTAGAAAAAGTACAGAGAAGAGCAACCAGGATGATTAGGGGACTGGAGACTAAAACATATGAAGAACGGTTACAGGAACTGGGCTTGGCTAGTCTAGTGAAGAGAAGGACCAGGGGAGACAGGATAGCAGTCTTCTAATATTTGAGGGGCTGCCACAGAGAGAAAGGGGTCAAGCTATTTTCTAAAGCGCTTGTAGGCCGGACAAGAAATAATGGATGGAAACTGAACAAGGAGAGATTTAACCTGGAAATAAGGAGAAACTTTCTGACAGTGAGAACAATCAAACAATGGAACAGCTTGCCCTCGGAAGTTGTGGGAGCGCCATCACTTGAGACCTTCAAGAAGAGATTGGACTGCCATCTGTCAGAAATGGCGTAGGGTCTCCCGCTTGGGTGGGGGGTTGGACTAGATGACCTGTAAGGTCCCTTCCAACTCTGATTATCTGTAATCTGTAATCTTGCTAAAAGTCGACTGTAATTGGGAGGTATCAAGCCTGCTTGAATCTTCTCCTATTAAATAATAATGTTACTAAAATAACACCGTATACACACAAGGGTAAGATATTAGGGGACTTGGGGGATCCTAACACTGAAAAGGGAATAAAAAGTACAAAAACAAAACATGTAAGAGAACTTCCTTCCATCAATCCTTGTGTAATTAAGACTGATCATTGTCAGTGAATATATACTGCAAAAGTATGGGGACAATTTGTTTTTTTTAAATCTCATTTCCATTCAGAATCACCTAGAAAAAGGCCCAGGTTTGGGTAATTGAAATTGTCAAAAGTAACACACACACACACACACACACTACTTATGCTGTGCCCATACAAATGGAATAATTGTACTATCTTAACCAGCTTGTTGACTCACACAGCGAGCTACTTCTCTAGTTAACTCTTTTTCAAACCGTAGGTCATAATAACCAAGGAGGTTATAAGCAACTTATAGAACAGTTTTTTATCTATCTATCTATCTATCTATCTATCTATCTATCTATCTATCTACCCACCCACCCACCCACCCATCCATCCATCCATCCATCCATCCATCCTATATCTACCTTAATATGGAGAGCAAAACCTGGAGTAAGATTTGAGAAATGGCTAAACCCATGGATCTAGCCATTTGGCCAAACTACCTGCCAAACATACCATCTCTATTTATTTTTTAAAAAAAGATAAAGGAGTCTCTGCGGATTTTACTGCGTTAGTCATTTCCGACTATAGGGGGCAGTGCTTATCTCCGTTTCAAGGCCATTGAGGCAATGTTGTCCAGAGACAATTTCCACTGTCATGTGGCCAGCATAGAGCACTGTTACCTTCCCACTGCTACCTACCCTCCTATTTATCTACTTGCATTTGCATGCTTTTGAACAGCTAGGTTGGCAGGAGCTGGGGTGAGGACAGGAGCTTGCCTACTGTGTGATGCTTGGTATCAAACCCTGGGCTGAAGGCTTTCTACCAGACAAGCCCAGCATCTTAATTGCTGAGCCACCCGGTCAGCCCGTTCTATTCATTGTTTCATAATCATAGTTTGGTTTTATTCATAAAGGGAACTCATCTTCATTTAGCATTTACAGGGTTTGAATTGTAGAGTTAGAGCACCTTTGCCTTAATCTATAATACTGGTTCTTTATTTTTTAAAATCTTTCCACTTTCCAGGAATTGGGATTAAATCAACCCTATTTCACACAACCATCTGAATGCATAAAAGCAAAAAAATAAGTGGGTTCCAACTGTGAACAGAACTACACTTGGATTTAGGCTAACATTTATAATTCACTTTCAGTCCTCTGTTCCACACCAGGAAGTTGAAAATGAGGCTCTGAAGGAAACACTGCAATAAAGAAACGATTAGGCCCACAGTGCCTACACTTTCTTCTCCAGGATTTATCTGTAAGCAAAGACGTCAATAATGCCAAAATGGCAGACAGGACAGGGCACTTCACCTCACTCCTTTGTGTGCCACACATTATAAAGCACAATTTTAAAAGGGGCGGGACTTTGATTGCTGGGTCAGGCTGGCGTTTTGATAGCCATTTTTTTCTTATAAATTCAAAGAAAAACATGAAGAGTTTTTATCATCAGAGAGATAAGTGGATATTTAAAAACAAATAAACCGTGGTTTTCTGTTTGTAATTTTGAGAAATAACAACCAGGAAACTGATTTGAACTGATTTTATAGTTCTGTTGTCACAATTTTTTTATATCAAAATAGCTTCTCAGTGAATAAAAATATAAATACAATGGTTCTCTTACATTTATTTTTTGCCTTTGAGGGAATTTAACTCATACATATTATATATGGGTAAAAAGGGTTTTAGACTTCTCAAGTGCAAATATCTAGAGCAATATCACTGTTAGATCTACTTCAGTTAATACTTAATTTGTTTATTACTAACAAGCTTTAGCAAAAAGGAAAATGTATGACATGAGCTTACCTTCCCCAAATGAAAGGAATCTGATGAACATATTGGTAAATATCCATGAATGTCCACAAAACTGAATTAAGTAATAGCTGAATATATATGTATTCATTGTTTTTCTGTTTTACCCCCTGAAAAGACAAAAGTACCAATTCAAAAACCAAAGATTGACCTCAAAATTCTAATAGAAAGGAATCATTTCTTACCTGCTAGCTATTTTCTTCAAAGCATTTTATACATCACACTAACATCTTACAAATTGTGCCAAAGCAAAGGAAAAAAAAATGAAAGCCACATTTAAAAGCTTGAATGCCCATACCATTATTTTTTATTTATTTACACTAGAGTACTAGGGAATAAAAGTTTTATTTTTCTGATAATGCGCCCCCTCTGTTTGTGAAAATAGCTCTGTTATCCTTGCTTTTTTAGGTCTATGTTTGTATGTGTGTGTGGTGGCATGGTAGACCACAGAATAAAGAAACTCAAAATAAATAATGGTAAGTCCTCTCACTTAAGCTAAGCAAGCTGAAAGAGTCAGCAGAGTTTTCATTAGCTGAAGCAAAACAAAAGTGGGCACCAGCAAGTTTTGGAGAAAAATTACACAAACTGCAAATAAAGGAGAATATTTGTAGCTCAGGGTTGAAATAAGGAGCCCTTGATACTCTCTGGGCTTGTTTGTTTTCTTGTACACATTTCATTACCCAAACTACTGACTAGCACTGATGTTACCTAGCTTGGGTAATGAAACGTCTGCAAGAAAACAACAAGCTCGGAGAGTACCAAGGACCCCTCAAAAAGTTACTTTTGGATGCGGCCAAAATCAATCTTGCTATCTTAAGACCAACTGGCTAAACTTCCCTTCCTTTTTCTGGTCATAAGAATACAGGCGCATGACAAACTTGGTCAAATATTTGTCACCCACTCCTTCCATATTTTTTTTTAAGGCAACGGATGTTTTGGCATGTCGTAGATATTAGGAACTGAGTTAACCACAAATGTCAGCTGTGGCATTCTGACATGGTTTCTAAACCAGAGAAGCCTTTCTATATATATAACAACAGGGCTCACACTTATTTGCACATAACATTTGAGGAAGCATCTGCTTCATCTGTTTCTTTGCAAATTTCTCCTTTGGTGGCAGCCAAACGCTGGATGCCACTGTTTTTTGCATGCTTTTGATGAAGCCAGCTGGGTGACTTTGGGCCAGTCACTCTCTCTCTCTGCCCAACCCACCTCGCAAGATTGTTGTTGTTGTGCGAAAATAGAAGGAAACGGGAGTATTAGGTACGTTCACCACCTTGAATTAGTTACACAATAATAAAGGTGGGGAAAAATATTCTTAAAAGATTGACAGCTGCCTTCTTTAGTGCAGAAGACAGAGAAACCAGTGTGGCTGGAGGACCATTCAACCCTAGCCAAGACATCTGATTTCCTTTCAACGATAACATATTACTTACTATTCAACTACTCCATCGGCATCCAGCCAATCTCTAAAGTTAGCTAATGAGGGATTAATGGGATCAGGCCACCAGCTTTTTCCAGAACTGGTGGCCCGAAGAGCTGGCAAAGTTTTCCTCAACGCATGACCACCACTGAGCCCAACGTTTCTGTTGCTGAGCGAGGCCATTGTTAAGTGAATTATGCCCCACTTTATGACCTTTCTTGCCACAGTTGTTAAGTGAATCGCTGCAGTTGTTGAGTTACTTAGTTGTTTAATGAATCCACTTTGGACTCTGCTTGTCAAAAGGTTGCAAAACCCGATCGCATGACCCCCAGGGTTGCTACAACTGTCATAAATCTGAGTCAGTTGCCAAGCGTCCGAATTTGGATCAAGTGACTATGGGGATGCTGCAACGTGTTAAGTGTGTGGAGGAAAATGCAAGTTGCTTTTTCCCCCTGCCCTTGTGACTTTGAACCATCCTAAACGAACAGTTGCAAGCCGAGGACTACCTGTACCCAATAATAAAGATTAAATGAAATTAAAAGGAGCGATGGACTCCAACCCAACGCGTCCCGAAGCCTCTGAAGGCGCAACGCTTTCTAGATCAGGGGTCTCCAACCTTGGCCACTTTTAAGACTTGTGGACTTCAACTCCCAGAATTCCACAGCCAGCAAAGCTTGAAGTTGAAGTCCACAAGTCTTCAAAGTGCCCACGGTTGGAGACCCCCGATCTAGATCGTAGAGGAAACCCACTCTCCAGAAACATCGGAAAGAGGGGGGTCCTAAAAGGGGAAAGGGAGCCCCAAACGAACCCCAACCTCTCCCTAGCACCTCCGTGCGCACGCGCGGGGCTCCGAGAAACACACACGCTCCCCTCATGACAAGGAGAGGCCGCTCGGTTTTCGCACCAAAGCCTGACTTACCCGGGGCGGCTCCGTCTCTCCGCTCCTTCAGCTGAGGGCTTTACGCGCGCGCGCTCCTTCTCCGACAGTCGCGCCTTCCTTTTTCGCCCGCTCCGGCAGCTTCTCGACCCTGAGCGGAGGCGAGCTCTGGAGGCCGTCCCACCCACCTCTTCCCTCCTTTTTTGCTCCCTTCTCTTCCTCCTCGTTTACGTCTCCAGCCAGGGCGGCCAAAGCCGGCGAAGGTGCCCGAAGTCTGACCTTTGAATGGAGCAGAAGGAATGGCTGAGGGGGGATGTGATGTGTGTGTGTGTTCTTTTGCGTTTCTGCAGGGAGGCTGACGACCCCTTTTCCTGGCTTTTCCTTGCGGCTTCGGCGGTCAAGGAAAAAATAGGTCTAAGAAATGGCGTGTCCGTGGCTTCTCTCTTTGGCAGCCTCGCGTTGAAAAACGTAGGCAATTTCCCCGAACAAAGTGGTTGTGCAATTCTGCTCTCCTACTGATCAAGAATGTCGTATCAACGGAGGCGATTTTTTTTTTTTTTTTTGAATTGATTTCTCTTCCAAACGGACTAAGAAAAATGTTTGGCCTCATCCCCATGGCAGCTTCCGTGCTGTCCCGGGGCGGGGAGGAAAATTTGGTGGCACATACAACACCTTTAATGCGTAACGACCACAGGGATCCAATTTCCCAGGAAGGCATCAACGGCAGTGGATGTTCTTATCCCCCACTCAACACACTCTTTATCCACAACCCTTGAAGAACGGACACAGGACATCATCTTCTTCTGTTAATGACCCCATCATCCCTTGCAGGGTTGAATGGAGCTAGCAGAGTGTTTTAATAGCTGGATGCCCTTTCCAGTCGCCAATACGGAGTTTTGTTCAACAGATGTATTCTCCGTGTACTATAGAGAAATATCTGCTTCTACCTAGGATCCAACTCACAGTCTCCTGATTGTGAGGTGACAGCTCCATCTCTAGGCTACCCCATCACTCCCAACCAGAACACAGCACATGCCCAATTAAAACCTGTTTGGGTGCTTTTGATTTTTTTAAAAAAAATTAGGAGCAATTAGATAAGGAAGTGAACCTGAATTAGACGTGGCAAACCAATGAGAATGATGTAGATCCAAGGCTGGTCCCATATAATTGGCAGTCTCCCCACCATGTCTCAATATCTGCATGGAATGTGTTGGCAAGAAAGATTATCCTACTTCTGGGATGGGACAATTTTGCCTGACTTCATCCCACCTGAGTGGCTAGAAGGAGACTCCAATTTGGGGTTTTGGTGGTTTCAACCATCCTAGAATCCTCTTTGGCCCCAACATTTCTTCCCAAGTTCATCTTCCCCTGCACTGCATTTGTGGCATTTTCCATGGTTAAGTAAAGCATGACTCCTTTATTATTATTATTATTATTATTATTATTATTATTATTATTATTATTATTATTATTATTATTATTATTATTATTATTATTATTATTATTATTATATGAATTCGTTCAACAGAGGGGTCTGCAGAATCCTGGATTTCATGAAATGAGCATGCAACATTGCACCACGAGCTCTGTCCCTATATGTGTGTCCGCGATATCATAATGCACTACAAACGTCATAGAGCTTACATCATGATAATACAACACTTGTTTGCAATTTGCACCTAGGTATGAAGATGTCTCCGTAATCCAGCATTTTGATTCATACTACACCTGAAGCCAAAAAATTAGCAACACTGCCCAGTTTTCAGAACAAGCTATGTTAAAACACAGTTGGCAGATTTATGGCTCCGTGTGTTCTTCAAACACAGTCATGGTCCCCTCCAATGCCTACTCTTGAATCCATTTCTAATTTGTACACACTCCTCGATTTACAACCCAAGTTCTGATGTTTAACCATTCTGGAGTCACATGATCACACTCCAGGGGCGCTTGGCAACCTGGCTGTATTTATAGCCATTTGCAGTATTCCACAGTCACATTTTACGACAGCTTTGTTGAAAACAGACATTTAGTTAATGACTGTAGCATTCGCTTAACAACCACTTGAAAAAAAGATTGTAACATTGGATTAGTTGCAGAGGTGGTATTCAGCAGGTTCTGACCAATTCTGGAGAACTGGTAGCGGAAATTTTGAGTAGTTCCGAATCCCAGCTCTGACTGGCCCCGCCCCCATCTACTCTCTGCCTCCCGAGTCCCAGCTGATCTTCTTTTGGCTGAGTCTTCTTTTGTTGCCTTGCACAGGAGAACGGAGCTGGAAAGCAGGTTAGTGGGGTGGGGGAATGGGGATTTTGCAGTAACCTTCCCCTGCCACGTCCACAGACACCAAGCCACGCCCACAGAACCAGTAGTGAAAAAGTTTGAATCCCACTACTGATCAGTCACAATCAATAAGCTCCTTTACAGTCGTAACCCAAGGACTACCTGTACTACAGATATCCCAAATCTTAGAAATAGAATAAAGCTGGAAATTTTCTAGTCCACCCCCCTGCTCAAGCAGGAGAACTTATACTATTTCAGATAAGTGACTGTTTAGTCTCTTCTTAAAAACCTCCAACGATGGAGAGCCCACAATTTCTGAAGGCCAGCTGTTCCATTGGCTAATTGGAATTAAGATTAGTTTCCAGCCATTGTTTCTTGTCCTGCCCTCTGATGCTTTGGAGAATAATTTGACCCTTTGTGGCAGCCCCTGAAATACTGGAATGCTGCTACCATGTTCCCCCTAGTCCTTCTTTTCTCTAGACTAGCCAAACCCAAATCCTGCAGCCATTCTTCATATGTTTTGGTCTCCAATCTTCCCAAATTCTCCATCTGAGACAGCCACATGGCCTAAAGAGGAATGTGGGACATTACTTTAGCCTGCAATATATTAATACAGTCCACCTACACAAAATGAAAGGAACAGTATGGGAAGTATGCTCAGATACCACCATTCTCCTTTCTTCAGGGAGAGAATCTTATGTATTCACACATTTCTTATTTCAGGAAAAGTGAATAATTTCCTTATGATTAATAGCCTTTTATTTCTTCTCTCTTACTTCTTTTTAATATTTGAGCTTTAACCCAATTTTCTATTCAACCAGGATAAAATCAAAACAGCTAACATAAAAAATGGTTAATAGAGGAGATCTTCTTTAAGTTAGATTTGATATGTTGGGATTTTTTGGCTAAGTTTTTATTCCTTTTTGCCTGCCAGTCAGTTTTGCACACCGATCAGTTGTGTCTGCTTCTTTGGGCTCTCTCACACTTCCTTCTGCCATTGATGGGTTAGGTTTATTAGTGACGATTAATGATACCTGTCAACCATCAATAAACTTAAAAGCAATTTACATGCCACAGGGTAATTACAATAAAGATATCATGCCAACTGTTTATATCCACAGTAGGGAAAAAATTTCAGACCTGAGCTCTTAAAATTAGTGGTCACCAAAAAGAAACAAAAGCCGAATTGTTTAAGTTTGGGTTCTGGCCTACATTCCTGATATTTCAGGTAATCTTTTATCCAAATTCTATCCAGGTCCAGCCCAGCTTCATTTTCTGAAATAAGCCAAGGTTGACAAAGGTGCTGCTCACAAGGTGAGCTCTGAAAGTAGGTTTATAACACTTTAATTAAAATACTTTCCTTTTAAGGAAGTACTAAATTAGGAACCCTAGACCCAAACACAGTGCTAAACCTCTTCAGGAGAGGAACATGGTAGAATAGAGAAGAATTAACATTATTATCTAATAAGTATGAAGAAACCGATTCTCCCTGCAAGTTGTTGATATTCACTTTCTTTAAAGCCGATCAATTGGCTCCCCGCTTGGGTGGTGAACTGGCATGATGGGCTATTTAGCTATAACTGGGAAAACACTGCAGATGCTTAATAAATAATGTAAGTTCCTGTTTAGTGACTGCCTTGTTTCACGATCCTTCACAGTTAGTGATGAAAAAGTAGCTTTATGACCAATTCTTGTATTTACAATTTCTGCAAATCTGTAAAGCAAAAGAAAAATGAAGTGAAGCACCAGTCACAGTTTCACTTTGCAACTGCTTCGGCTAACAATCAAGTTGCCAGTCCCAATTGTGGTCACTAAATGAGGGCTATTTGTAATAAATAACTATAGTACGAAATCTTTTGACCAATATGTCTTCAAAAGAAGCCACCTTCAGCATATGCACTGAAGCCTCGTTTAAACAAAAAAAGGCCTTCAGGGAAAAAATGCCTAAGAGCTTAATGAGTTAATCTTCTTTCTCTTAAAAAAAAGGAAACTCAAACCAGTGAGAAAAATTGGAGCTAAGCACTCTATGAATGATTGCAGAAATTTCCTCCAGAGTTGGAAGAAATATAATTATGTGGGGGGTATGGGAATGGATTAAAATCCTGCAAAAGGAGTGCAGTTGATTAGTTGGGTGGAACTGTGGTTTTAGGCACATTGCCCACCACATTTCCTGAAAGATCTCACCTTTTCAACTGATAAACTATGTGCAATCACTACATTTCAAATGTGATTAATTTTACAGCATCAGTGAAGTTTCTTTAGCCTTGATCTCATTTTGCCCTCTAGTGGCCAGGAGAGGCATAACATTTTTGTAAAGGTAATGTAGCATCAATGTACAGGTAGTCCTCGACTTACAACAATTCATTTAGTGACCGTTCAAAGTTACAATGTCAATGAAAAAGTGACTTATGGCCGTTTTTCACACTTACAACCATTACAACATCCCCATGGTCATGTGATCAAAATTCAGACACTTGGCAACTGACTCATATTTATGACGGTTGCAGGGTCCTGCAGTCATGTGTTCCTCTTGTGATAAGCAAAGCCAGATTTGCTTAACAACCGTATTGCTAATTTAACGAGTGCAGTGATCCACTTAGCAACAATGGCAAGAAAAGTCGTAAAATGGGGCAAAATTCATTTAACAAATGTTTCACTTGGGTTCAATTGTGGTCATAAGTCAAGGACTACCTGTATATATTAGACTTACTACCAATTGTTTAATGACCACGTAAAGTTATGAGGGCCATGGAAAGGGTGCATGATGATTGGTAAAAGAGTTCCATCTATCATAAAACATCACACCGCCCTCTCCCACAGTCACATGACTAAATTTTGGGTGCTTGACAATCAGTTGCATCTGTGACCGGCTGTAGCTTCCCACGGTCACTTGACCTCAATTTGCAATGGTTTTTGCTGGCTTCTGAACAAAAAACACCCATTTGGGTGAATGAATTCACTTAATAACCATGTGATTGGCTTAACAACCACCATAAAAACAATCAAAAACTTAGGCCCAGTCATTTGGGGGCCTTGATTTATGACCGCAATGACTTAAAACCAGAATTCCAGACCTAGTTCTGGTTGGAAGTTGAGGACTTCCCATACAATACTTCTGTACTTCTCATTTAAAAAAAAAAAACACTCAAAATTAATTGATATTGAATAGCTAAATTGCATTGGCTTGCCTAGTACTTGGATAAAAGCATTTGTACTTAGCACTTGGACTACCTAAGGCAAAGCCCTGTTGTAGTATTGTCAAAACCTGTATGCATCCATATGATCTCTAGGAAAGAACTTTACCGAAGGGAATTTTATATTTTTACTAAAAGTACTGACACTTCTTGAGCCCATGATACTAGGCAACAAAATAAAAGATTGATAGGTGTAGCTGATATATTTAGCTCATCCCCTTTACTATGTGTATGCTGCTTTGTCATGATGTCAAAGTCATGTTATTCGGTCAAAATAACCGAATAAGAGAGTTGGAACGAATTTTGGAGGTCTTCTATTCAACCTCCTGCTTAGGCAGGAAACCCTATAAAATTTCATCGGATGGTTGTCCACTCTCTTCTTAAAAACTTCCAGTGTTGGAGCGTTCACAACTTCTGGAGGCAAGTTGTTCCACTGATTAATTGTTCCAACTGTCAGGAAATTTCTTCTTACTTTCAAGTTGCTTCTCTCCTTGAATAGTTTCCACCCATTGCTTCTTGTTCTACCCTGAGGTGTTTTGGAGCAGCGGTCGCCAACCAGGGGGCCGAGGACCACTGGTGGTCCATGAGAAAATTTTGGTGGTCCACAGTGAAATGTCACCCCCAAAGCACCCTACAAAGCAATTAATCCAGGCTGCGCAGGAACAAAAGGCTGCGCTGCCCACGTGGCCCGCAGGAACACAAGGCTTGCATCGCTTGAATTGTGCACAACACATAGTGAGGGGAGGGGGGAAAAGAGCAGAGGGGGGAATTTGCCCCACTCACCCAACGTGCCTCGCCTGGCCATCAGGCTGCTTCTTTCTGCTTCTTTCTTCTGCTTTTGGCTGCATGCAAGGAAAGCAGAAAAAGTCTTTCTTTCTCTCCCCCAAACTCCACCAGAAATGAGTCTTTGGGACCCTGCAAGGCCTTCTGCTTCAAGAGGCTGCACCGGCGTGACAACTCTCACAAAGACTCATTTCTGGTGGAGTCTGGGGGAGAGAAAGAAAGACTTCTGCTGCTTTTGCTGCTTTCCTTACATGAAGCCAAAAGTCAGTCAGTCTCTCCCTCCCTCCCTCCCTCCCTGAGAACTGGAGATCATATCCTGTGATCCCAAATAAAGAATGCTCGATCGGAAGGAAAATGGGATGGGCAATTTTCCTGGAGTCTTTTGGGGGGATTTTCCCAGGGTCTCTGGTCCTCAGGATTTAAAATTATGAGTTTGGTGGTCTCTGAGGTCCAAAAGGTTGGCAACCCCTGTTTTGGAGAATAGGTTGTCTCCCTCTCCTTTGGGGCAACCCCTGAGATATTGGAACATTGCTATCATGTCATCCCTAATCCTACTTTTCATTAAACTAGACATACCCAGTTCCAGCAACCATTCTTTGTTTGTTTTAGCCTCCAGTTCCTTAATCATCTTTGTTGCTCTTCTCTGCACTCTTTCTAGAGTCTCAACATCCTTTTTACATCATGGTAACCAAAACTGGATGCGGTATTCCAAGTATGGCCTTACCAAGGCATTATAGAGTGATATTAACACTCCACATTATCTTGATTATACCCTTCTGTTAATGCAGCCTAGGACTGTGTTGGCTTTTTTGGCAGCAACAGCACACTGCAGGCTCATATTTAAGTTATTGTCCACTAGGACTCCAAGATCCCTCTCACAGTTACTCCTCTTGCGCCAGCTACCACCTGTACTATACTTGTGCATTTGGTTTTCCTTGCCTAAATGTAGAACCTTACTTTTTTCACTATCTCTGGAAACTTGAATCTAAATGAATTTATCGATTGACTACAAAGTGAAGGAGTGTTTACAAATAAGATCAACTTTTTCAGCTGTCTTCATTTCTGAAATTATATACAATGGAAAAAAGCTCAAGAACATTTAGATTGCTTTTTTTATTTAGAAAAAATATTATTATTTCCCCATAAAAGTACAATGGAAACTTTATTAAAACATTTTATAGCTGATAAAATAGCGCTGATAAAGACAATAAAAAGAATGCAAATATCATTCAACAAATGACCCTCATAGATCAATGTCAGATGATAACAACAGGGAATTGTTTCAGTGATGATTATCTAGCAATTGAAAGCCACTGTAAGATTTATCAGTCAAAGCAATCCTTAAAAATATTATTTTTCCCAGTTCCAAAGCTTTTCTAGACAGGAAAAACTGAGGAATGCACAGGTAGTTCTCGTGTGGGTTTCACACCATTGCGGTATCCCCCATGGTCATGTGATCAAAATCCAGATGCTTGACAACTGTTTCAGTGTCCCAGGAATCATGTGATCGCCTTTTGCGACCTTCTGAAATGGAATCGGGATTCCATTTCATGACTGCACTTCTACTTACAACTATAGAAAAATTAAATAGCCATGGGGGGATAGTCCTAGACCAAGTACAAATAATATCTAAAGAATACATACACTTAAATACACTTTTTTTAAAAAGCAGAATGTTAAAAAAATAAATAATATCTGGAATTGAATAAATAAAATAAGTAAATAAATAAATAATTTTAAAATACTATGTTTAAATTTCAAGTAGGCATTTCTCCAGAATGACAATCACATCTTAAGCTTATAGGATCGGTGGAGGTTCTGTTTCCTGGCTTATATTCAGGTGATGGAGAAGTCAAGTTTGAAAGCTTGATCTCAACCGTATATATTTTTTAAAAAGTCTCAGTTCTTGTTAAGTGATTGTTCCAGAGTGTTTGTGATGTTCTTTATTCTTGTGTATCTGCTTCAAGATGAGGCTGTGCGTCCCTTGTCGTCTCAGAATTTTTGTTGAACCTGTAATGTAGAAGAAAAAAAGAAAAACATTAGGTCATAGGTATAGTTTTGGCATTTGACCTCCGAAAAGCTCACTTTAAGAAACTAGGGCAATTTAAAACTAGGTAGTAAATGCATATTCTAAAGGATACATGGTGCCTCTTAAAATATTAAATAATAACCCCAACTCTATAGTCATCTAATGCACCATGAGTTTAGTCTCCAATAGAAGATTATATATAGGATTGCATTGCATTCATGTCAGAAGCACCAAGGCGTTTCTGGGATTTAAAAAATTTAGCCAGTGACATCATTATTGCCCAGGGTAAGCCAGTTTGGCTTTCCTTTTATGTCCTGGCAGGAGCTGAAGAAAATGACAGGACCTCACCCTGTCCCAGGGCAGCACTCAGGTCTCAAACTTGCTGTTGTCCACCCAGCATCCTAACCATGTGAACCTCCGTACACCTATCTCAAGAAAGATGTGACAAGTTATATACTGCCTCCTGGAGGTCTACAACTTTACTATACCAATGAAAGTTTGCTTCAGAGAATGTTAAATTATTATTTTTGGTATAAAAAACAAGGCTAATAAATAGAAAAATGAAATATATATGTAACCTATGAAAATATTTAATAAGGATTATTTCACATGAAATGAGTTTATCCTGTTATTTGGACTGAAAATAATAGGAAGGTTAACAAGGCTAGTTTAAACCATTAGTTAACCAATAAGGGTGTCTATGTTCTTCTTGGCTGTTTCAAGACATCAACAACTGAGGAATGAGGAATTACAGACAGAAATATTATACAACACCAGAAGGATAAATTTTAATTTTAAGCAGTGCATTGAGTTAGGGTTAATAGGAAAAGGACTTCTGGGCAATTTGATCAATTTAGGAAGGGCTTGTTTTGTTTACAATATAATTTTCAAGGCCTTGATAGCAATTTCCCCCTTTTTGACATTAATGTTATATTACAAGGTTGATGTGAATAGTTTAAGAAAGAGATATATTTTCAAAAATATATAGTATCTACAAATGGATAGAAAATGACTATAGTTTATACAATTAGTTATTTCAAGCAAAGTATATTCACTGTTGTTAGTTTTTTAACCAAACCATCGGATAAATATCTTACCTTTAGAGTTGAAGAGTGCTCAAAAGTTGGTCGAGGAATACAACCTGGATGCCCATGATTTCATGTCGCACAGCTTCCCAGGCACAAGAGCTGTATTCTTCATCCTTTAAGAACGTGTCTAGTCTTAAAAAGTACTTCCTCAGTTTGAGTTTTATACGGACATCTTTAAATGTTGCTTTCTTCCCAGTCTCTGCAACAGAGCACTTCTCCCACTGCACAAGCTGCTGGTCCAGAGATGTTTGAAGATGTTCAGTGACTGTCGTGTTCCATTCAGCTTTGGTGAAGTTTTGCCAAAACAGTCTGTTAATCTGCTCCAGCATCAGACCAACGGTTGCTCTTGCATCCTCTTTGATGGACCCAGTATTGTTTCCTATTGGGAAAGCAAAGTCTTGAATTTGATTGAAGCATTGCCAGGGAATCATTTTTGGTCCCATTGAGTCCAAAAGCTTCATGATGTTCACAGTTCCGCCTTGCTGGCATTTCACAATATGGTTACAGTTCAGACTTCTGATTCCTGAGAAAAGTAAAAGGAAGAGGACAATGTTCTGGAAGCAACCTGAGATCATGGTGATGCCGCTTCAGTGACTTGTGTGGAGATCCAAGACCCTGGACCTTCTTCAAGGATTCTTTGAGATGTTTGAGTCTGGGTACCATGTTCCTGAGTTTATTTATCAGAGCTGCAGAAAACTTCCCTTACCTCAGTCCTACCATTTTTCATTTTCATTTTCCATTTTCATTGGTTTAACTGGGTAATTTTTGAGTTACCCTTTTCATCTCCCAGTAGATTGAAATGTAGACTTTCAGTTTGGGCTATCTATATTGAACTACAACAACCATCATCCCCATCTTCCATTACCAAATAAGTAAAAGTAAAAGTGGATTGTTGCCATGTTTTGCACAACAGTGATCAAAATCATTCATATGGTAACTTGTGCCTCATACCAGCCTTAGTGAGTATTTGATTTATCAAGAGAAGAGAATATTTGCAGTTCAGGGTTGAATTGGAGGTTCCTTGCTGCTCTCTGCCTTTGATTGTTTTCTTGCAGACATCTCCTTTCCCAGCAAGGTAACCTTTTTAGTGCTAGAAAGTCATGAGTCCCTGCACGCCCACAAGAGATCTAAGTCCAGCCCATTTTGAATACCTTTCTTATTGCCCGCTGACTTCCCTTGACCGTTAGTTGGTCAGATTCTTATAGAGAGCTTAAGCGTGCAAGAAATCTTTATACTCATTTGAACTCCTGAATCTTCTGATTTCCCCAACATTTGATAAATCTAATGTATCATATTTTAAAAGACGAGTATGAAGTTTGACAGGCTACTTAAGAGACTAACTTCAACTACTGAATGAATAATTTATAAAACCTATTTTAAAAATCCTTTGTAATTACTCTTATTTTAGGATTTTCTTTTTTTTTAAAAAAAAGTCTATAATTTAATAGGATTATATTCTTTGCCTTTATTATTAGAGAAAGAGAGAGAATAATTTAATGCTGATTAAATTCAGTAAGTCTATCAATATGTGCAAAAAGTGATCGATGAGGATAAACATGGATATTTTCCCTTTTTAATATAACTCCAAATTATTTTTTGGAGCTTTTCAGATTTGTCTTTGGATTTGTAGAGGTAAAGTTACTACAGCATCAGATGCTCCACTTTCTGCCACCACTTTCACTTTCCCATCGTCACTCCGCAGCTGCTGAGTAATTTTTCTTGTTAAAAAAGAGTTTGAAAACCACACTCTTTTCACTGTTCATGGAGCCAAGAAACCAATGAACAGACCAGAAAACTTTTTTTTTCTTTTTTAATTAGATATTGTAAATTCCCAGCGGAACTGACAGAATGCATCAAACATAACTGATGAGATGGAATTTGAAATTAGATTGGAGGCGAAGTCTTCTCCATCTACCGTAGTTTTGGACTACGGTATCCATTTTCCCCAGCTGGTCTAGCTAATTGTCCAAGATGAGGAAAGCTATTTTGTAGTTGTGCAATCTCCAGGGACACACAAGATTGGTGAATACTAGATAGGTAATCCCCAATGCCTTTTGAAGATTTCAGGCTACAATTTCCATGATCAAACGTTATGGGATTTGCAGTCCAGTTGTGTGCCTATTTTCCAGTTTATGAGAGGTTATTTGGCCATGACAGTAATTTGTAATCTACACAGGCTGACTGGTCAGTAGATGCTCATTAAAATTACTTGGGATAATTTGAATATTCAGTGTGATGTAATCATTCAAATGCACACTCAGCTTTGTTTGAGCTTGACCCATCTGTGACATTTTATTTTTTACAAAATAACAGAATTGGAAGGGACCGTGGAGGTTTTCTAGTCCAACCCCACTGCTTAAGGAGGATACCCTACACCAGGGGTGTCCAACCTTGGAATTCTGGGAGTTGAAGTCCTCCAGGCTTAACGTTACCAAGGTTGGATACCCCTGTCCTACACCATTACAGACAAATGGCTGTAAAATCTCTGGTGTTGGAGCACTCACAACTTCTGAAGTCTAGCTCTTCCACTAATTGTTCCCCCTGTTAGGAAATTTGTCTTTTGTTTCTAGGTTGTTTGTCTCCTTGTTTCCATCCATTGTTACCATCCATTGTTTCTTGTCTTGCCTTCACGTGCTTTGGAAAATTGGTTGACTCCCTCTGTTTTGTGGCAGCCTTTCAAATATTGGAACACTGCTATCATGTCACCCCATCAGGAAAATGTCCTCATTTATACAGCCCTTATGGAAATCCATCTCTTGCACTGGAAGCAGAAAAATAAATCTGGCGTTATGCTACCTTTTCCTGGCTCCCTTTGTCAACTCTGCGGGTTTTAGATGCTAGGTATTTGGGGGTACAGAAAACAGTGGAGTTAAGGCTACATAAATTTTATCCATATGAGCATCAGAGAACAATTATTTATATTCTTTCTTTCCTTCAGGAGCTACAACATTATTTTTTTCCCATCCAAAGTCTATGAAATACTGTAAGTTAGGCTGGGAGACCCTTTCTTTAGTTGTTTGTAGGGTCCTTGAAATGGGTTGGCAAATTCTATGTTACCTCCGGTCTCCCTGATTATGGCTATGCTGTAGCTCCCAGAAGAAAGGCAAAATATAAATAATCCAAACGATAATTAACCTTAAATAAGTAAAAGCTAATGCAATCCTAAATTGCATTAACAGAGGGATACAGTCAAGATCAAGGGAGGTACTAGTATCACTCTATAAAGCCTTAGTAAGACCACACCTAGAATACTACACTGTATAAAAAAAGTTGAGACTCTAGAAAAAGTACAGAGAAGAGCAACCAGGATAATTAGGGGGCTGGAGACTAAAACATATGAAGAATGGTTACAGGAACTGGGCATGGCCAGACTAGTGAAGAGAAGGAGACATGAGAGCAATCTTCCAATATTTGAGGGGCTGCCGCAGAGAGGAAGGGGTCAAGCTATTTTCCAAGGCACCCAAAGGCCAGATAAGGAATAATGGATGGAAACTGATCGAGGAGAGATTTAACCTGGAAATAAGGAGAAACTTTCTGACAGTGAGAACAATCAACCGATGGAACAACTTCCCTTGGGAAGTTGTGGGAGCATCATCACTTGAGACTTTCAAGAAAAGATTGGACTGCCATTTGTCAGAAATGATGTAGGGTCTCCCACTTGGACTAGATGACCTGTAAGGTCCGTTCCAACTCTTCAAGGCAATTTGAAGAAACTTTGCTTTGGAATATCAACTGTTATAGTACAGGTAGTCCTCGACTTACAACAGTTCATTTAGTGACCATTCAAAGTTACAACGGCACTGAAAATGGTGACTTATCACCATTTTTCACACTTATGACTGTTGCAGCATCACCACGGTCATGCGATTTACATTGGGATGTGTGACAACTGACTCACGTTTATGACGGTTGCAGTGTCCCAGAGTCATGTGTTCCCCTTTTGAGACCTTCTGACAAGCAGAGTCAATGGGGAAACCAGATTCATTAACAACCATGTTACCAATTTAAGAACTGCAGTGATTCACTTAACAAAGGTGGTGAAAAAAGTCGTGAAGTGGGCAAAACTCACTGAACATATTTCTCACTTAACAATATAAATTTTGGGCTTGGTTTTGGTCGTAAGTTGAGGACTATCTGTATTTCATATCTTTGCTCGGGGGAACCAGTAGATGGCAGCAAAGTGTTGTAGATCATTCTGATGCCACCTAGGGGTCCTCTGGAGTTTTGCAGCAAAGCATTAGATCCCATTTCTATACCTAGGAAATATACTTAGTGGGCTTGATTCTTACATGTGTGATGCTTATAATTTTGGTGGGAATAAACTGGAGGAACCCAATTAGAATTGTCTCAAACTTTTCCTTATGCATTTCCTTATTGTGTTCCTTATGCATTTACTTATTTACTTATCCAGAGCAGTCTTTCCAATCTTGTCCCATTTGAGAAAGCATTGGGACTACAAATCTTATAATTTAAGGCTGGAAGTTTTAGTCTCAAAAGACACATAGAATTTCAGGCTGAAGAAGAATTGCTTATAATGATAGGGTTTTAAAAAGCTGATTTTTGCTTTGTTTGAAGCACAAGAACTGATGCATCAGCTCTGGAATGATGCAAAGTTTGATTGCATCAACATTCTCTCATTTGGCTCATCTGTCACAGAGTACTAACTATATTCTTGCCTTAGATATCACCATTTCTGTTTTCAAGTAGTCAATTTTAGCTTGAGTCTTCTGAAAAATTCCCCAATCTGTTCAATCAGAATATGCATTCTTCTTCTCCACTCCCTCCCACTTCCCTCTCAATTTCAGTTTCAGTCTTGGGTTGTCAGCCTGTGATTTCAAGCGAGCACTGTGGAATTTTCTTTGCTGGTTTTTGTTTTAATTGAAATTATTTTTTTAAAAAAAATCAAGTGGAGTTTACTGCAGCTAGTCGGTTTCTCAATCCTGCAGGGAACACATAAGTTGAAACCTATCGGTGCATGAATGCTCTTAATGGATTTGGAAGTTTAAATACACAACTGGAGTCTGAATCAGCTGGGTGATATACTTTCCAGAATTGGGCACTGTGAATTGTATTGTAAATTCCAAGCAGTTTTATTGTTTGATTTATACAGATAGTTCTCGACTTACATAATTGTGCAAAAAAATTGCAACTGCTAAGCGAGACATTTGTTAAGTACATTTTACTCCTTTTTACAACGCTTCTTGCCACAGTCATTAAGTGAATCACTGCAATTGTTAAGTTGGTAACACAGTTGTTAAGTGAATCTGCCTTCCCCATTGACTTTGCTTGACAGAAGGTCGCAAAATGTGATCACATGACCCACTGCAACCATCATAAATATGAACCAATTGCCAAGTGTCTGAATTTTGATCACATGACCACGAGGATGCTGCAATGGTCATAAGTATGAAAAGTGGTCATAAATCACTTTTTTCAGTGCTGTTATAACTTTGAATGGTCACTAAATGAATGCTTGTAATTCAAGGACTACTTGTATATTGCCTTTATTATTTTTTTATAAATAACTAAAGGCAGCAAAGATACATAATAATTTTTGCTTCTCCTATTTTCCCCACAACAACCACGCTGTGTGTTGTGGCCCGCCAACGGCCAGTGAGGAGATTGAGGAAGGCTCTGATGAGTGCGCTGCGTTGGAGGCAGAGATGGGGCCAGGGCTGTTTGACAGTTACCAGCTGCCTTTGGAGTCGGAGATAGTGGTGGCAGAAGAACAGCTGGAGTCTATTCCTGATGTGTGCATACGCAGAGCCATCAGGAGAAGGGAACAGTTAAGGAACAAGGGTCAACGGGAGTAAAGGCTCAGGTGGACGATGAATGGCTCCTCCCATAGGGAATAAAGGGGAGCGAAAGGGGAGTGGTGTTTGTAGGAGACAGTTATTTCGTTTAATTAGTGTGAACATTAGTTCGTGACTCTCAATCACGAGACTCCTTGCCAAGTATTTCCTTGTACAGAGTTGTGCTTGGAAGCTATCGACCTGGCAACTCTCCAAGCCTGATAAAGTCTGTGGTTGTAATTCATCCTTAAAAGACTGTTTGCCCGGATGTGAATGATTGGAATTCACATTAGCCTAATAAAAAAGGGTTTTCTTGGAATGAGGAGTCTGCTTCGTGATTTTGTGAAACCTAGGTCAGAACACTGTGGGGTGAATTGGACTGAGAGAGAAAGGCCCAATGTCACCAGCCAGCTTTCATGCTTAAAGCAGGTCTAGAACTCACAGCCACCTGGTTTCCAGGCCTGCATGTTGCCTTACTTCAGGGATCGACAGCTGGAAGTCTGAGGCCAAAGATTACCCAAAAGCTATCATTCCTGTTTTGAGTAAGAAGGCAGGAATCCCAGTTTTTATCATTTGGTGGACTTCTCCTTAAGAGGTACTTGGTGTAATATTCCAGAGGGTGATTTTAAAAAAAACCTAATTTGGGGAAATTATTTATTTAATTTTTCCAGAAAATTTTCCAGAAAAAAATAGTTTTTCTTTTATTAAAATAATGAGTGAACTGTATAACAGGATCTATAGAAAATTTATTGATGTAAAACAGGTACATTTTAAGGTAACCATCTCGGTAAGATTGCCAATCATCCCCAAATATCCTTTGATAACAGCAAGGATAGATTTCATTCAGAAGAGGGGTTTGTTCACAGGTAGTCCTCCTTTAGGGACCAATCATTCAAAGGCTGTTCAAAGTTACGATGCCACAGAATGAGGGAAGTTATGATCCTTCCTTGCAGCCATTACATTGTGTCACTAGTACCAGTTTGTGATTGGGTGCTTGACCAACTGGCTCACAATTTTGATGGTTGCAGTGTCCCACAATCATGTGATTTTCATTCCAGTCACATGACGTTGCATTTTATGCCTGTGTTGCTTAGTGGCCATTGTTGAGTGAGAACTCCTTCTAAATAGGCTACACACACCTACAGATAGTCCTTGACTTACAACCACAATTGAGCCCAAAATTTATGTTGCTAGCCGAGACATTTGTGAAGTGAATTTATGACCTATCTTGCCACAGTTGTTCAGTGAATCAGTGAGGTTGTTAAGTTAGTAACACCGTTGTTAAGTGAATCTGGTTTCCCACTTGGCTTTGCTTATCAGAAGGTCACAAAAGGTGATCTCCTGACCAGTGGGGGATTCATTTTTTTTTTACTACCGGTTCTGTGGGCGTGGCTTGGTGGGCGTGGCAGGGGAAGGATATTGTAAAATCTCCAGTCAGAGGTGGTATTTGCTGGTTCTCCAAACTATTCAAAATTTCCCCTATAGGTTCTCCAGAACTGGTCAGAACCTGCTGAAGACCACCTGTGCTCCTGACCCCAAGACACTGCCACCGTCATAAATAGGAACTGGTGTCTGAGTTTTGATCATGTAACCATGGGGATGCTGCAATGGTTGTAATTATGAAAAATGGTCACTTTTTTTCAGTGCCATGCTAACTTCGAATGTTCACTAAATGAACGGTTGTAAGTCAAGGACTACCTGTATGTGGCTATTTCTTGTAAAGGGCTTGGTTGTCTGTCTGAATTGGGATGAAAGTCTGATCAGGGGTATCTGAACGATGATGTTTCTACATCAATACAACACTTCAAGTATTAGTGTAACTCAGGGGTGTCAAACTCGATTTCATTGAGGACTGCATCAGGGTTGTGTTTGACCTCAGGGGTGCATGGCTAGGGGTGCATGGCCAGCTCGATGTCACTCATTGAGGCTCTGTTTTCAGCCATGATGGCCTCCTGCAGCCTTCTGCCAGTTAAAAGGGATCTCGGGGAGGCCACGCCTGTCCTGCCCAGGATCCGTTTTCGGCTGAAGCTCTTTGACAGCAAAAATGGAGCTTGAGGAGGTCACATAGGGCCCGCCCGGGCTCCATTTTCGGCAGCAGAGGCACCATGGATCTGTCCTTCACTGTTTCCAGGGTGGGCCCACGGGCAAGATCTAAGTACCTTGTGGGCGAGATCTGGCCCATGGGCCTTGAGTTTGACATTCCTGGTTTAACTGAACTGGTCCTATGCAGAACTTTATTCTATGCCCAGTTATAGGACAGGAAAGCAGGTTATACTCTGTGCCAGGGTTGGATTCTACTGGTTCTATCTGGTTCTATAGAACCCCTTATTAACTTTCTAAGTAGTTCGGAGAACCTTAGTTAGAAGCAATCTCCTTTTGTTTTTTTCCACTCTTATTACATTCTTGGCAGACAGCCTAGACTTCCTGTCTCCAGAGCTTCTGAGGCTTTCTTAAAGGGGAAGGTTGTTTTAAGATTTTTACACTGCTGTTGGGAGGAAATACTTCCCTGGACAATCAGCACTTTGAAGAAATAATTGAATAATGAAACAGAGCTTTTAGTGACAGGGAACCAAGATGAGCGACATTCAGCAAGGCTTCTTGGCTAAATAGAAAGATTGACATTCAAACATAAGTTTACATACCCTTTCTGAGTTTTCATGTAAAACTGGTTTTTGGTGAAGGTTAATTCTGTGCTTGGTGAAGTTTAAACCTGTGTTTATTGGTGGGATAATTTTCTCTATTCAGCTTCAACAAGCAACAGTTACTGTTGTGATTTAATTATTTGTATTGTGTTTGAATTTTTTCTTGCCTCATGGTTTCTTTTTCTATCTGGGGAGGGGGGTGTCTTCCTCACTGCTTTAGTACTATCTGGCACTGTGCTTTTGGGGTGTACTTCCAAGAGGCAGGATGCAAGCTTGGCACTGATTTTTTTTAACTGCCTTTCTGGGGGGGGCATGTGACCTTTCCTTAAATCTGGGTGATTTCCTTAGGATATCTTGTGAGGTAAGTGAGACCAGCTGGTATCTTTAAAAGGTGCAAATGGATCTAAGGATTGCTCCTCCTGGGTGTGCTCTTTCTGGAGAGCTTAAATGACCTCTCTGCTAAAGAGTTTCACTTTATGAGCAAGAGTTGGCTCCTTGATAGTTATCACTACATTTTAACTATTTTCATTCCTCAAGGTGCTCTGCCTGATTTGTAACTCCGGCTTGCAGGTATTCTTAATCTAATGACTGGTATTTGGGGCAGCTTTTTGCAAGCAAATAAGTTTTTTGTACTTTTGTACAGGTAATCCTTGACTTACAACAGTTCATTTAGTGACCATTCAAAGTTACAATGCACTGAAAATAGTGACATGATGATTTTTCACACTTACGACTGTTGCAGCATCCCCACTGTCATGAGAGTCCAGGTGAGGAGAAGCGCCCTTTGACATGAGTGATGTTGAGTTGGCCATGCCCACCCAGTCACATAACCACCGAGCCACACCCACCAACTAAGCCACGCCCACAGAACTGGTTGTTTAAAAAACTGAATCCCACTCCTACTCTGCCTATTCAGTTGAACATCATCATGTTGATTTCATTTGTCTATTATCTGTTTGTGAAATTGTCTCCACAGAATTGCCCAAAATCATGGGTTTGCAACACAGGACGGAAAATGATATCTTGCTGGCTGTTTTCTGCTCTCCACTGAACTGAAACTCCTTGCAAGTAAACTCTGTGTCTCTTTTCTCTGTTCTGTTTTTAACAAATACATCCAAATCTTTGATGACAAATGGAAAAAATGATTTTATGAAGAAAAAGCTAGTGCAAGTCATTGTTTACAATGTGGAACTAAAACTGAAAACATAATACTTCTGTTGAACTTGACACGCAAGGTGACAAGCAGAAGTACAGTACACTATAGAAATATCTTAAAATTTTAGCCTTCGCTTTGTGATAAATGTTATTTTGTTTGATATTATCTTCTGTTGAAGTGGGAACAATGAAATATCACTTCAATGAATTGTGGTTTTATTTCACTTTAAGCTCACTGAGTCAAAATCCTATCTGTGCCCTACAAGCACAAGAACTGTCCAAAATTTATTTGTATTAACATTTTTATATTTAGTTTGGTTGAAAGAAGGAACAATAAAAAGCAGGCAATTGTATTGTGGAGAGAAGAAATATTAATTTTTATCATCTATGAAAATAATATCTCAAACTGTCTTCAAACAGTGAAAAGCCAGTTTGGTCCAGTGGTTAAGGCACCAGGCTAGAAAGCAAGAGGTCACAAGTTCAGGTCCTGCCTTAGCTATGAAAGGCAGCTGGATGACCTTGGTCAGTTTCTCTCAGCCCAATCCACCTCACAGATTCTTGTTGTGGAATAAAAGGAAGAGTGAGGTGTATTGGATATGTTCGACGCTTTGAGATATTTGTAAAAACAATAAAGGTAGGATATAAATAAATAAATGACAGTAGTAAAAACCTGTTATGATTTCAATGTGGATTATAGTTTAAATCAACTATATGATAACACGCCAGTGTTTCTGTCGATCAAAAGTGGTCAGATATTAAGGACAGAGCTTCATGAATTAACACATTTTATAAATTCATTAAGGAAGATTTCTGATCCTTTGGATTAAGTGGAAGAATGACTAAAATGTAGCGTTTCATGAATTTGTATGATACTATCCTCTGTAATATTTATATTATTATTTATAATTATTTTTAAAAGTACAATTGTAATACCATAATTCTATACATTCTTGGAAAGAAAGAATGATTTGTTATTTCATATTTAGTTTTTTTTCCAAATAATGTTGCATAATATTCCACCACATGGAAGGAAGGAAGGAAGGAAGGAAGGAAGGAAGGAAGGAAGGAAGGAAGGTATACGTCCACAGTGAAATAGATGAAAATAATCCAAATAGATGAAATAATTCAAATGACCAATTTTATTTGAAGTTAGCATTTTAATAGACAGACTTCTTGAATTTTATAACATAGCAAAGACGATTGGGATAGTATAAATATATAGCATAAATATATAGATAAATAAATAGATAAATAATATAAATAATAAATAAATATTGGCCAGCAATGTATACATTGTTTTGGTATAATGACAAAACAAAAATAAATAAATAAATAATACTGTAATTCTCTAGTAGGATTAATATTTTTTAAAAAAGAATAAAGATATTTTGTAAAATAGTTTAACCGGTATTACTTCTATGAAGCTTGAACATCTGCACTCAGTAGTTATAGTGGATCTCATCTATTCTACTGGAGCATTTTTTACCTAATTTTACCCCAAGAATAAACATCTTGCTGTATAATTTGTCTTCAAAGGAAACAAAGTGAGCAATAGTGGCTTGTTATCTCTCCCAAAGTTGCTTCTCTTTATAGGCTTTGTGGTTCAAGTGGTCTAGTAGAGTCAAATGAATCACACAACTTTCGGTAGCAATTGAATCAGCTTTGCAGGTGCATTGGGGCCTCTTTTGCTGTGTTTCAGTCCAAAATATTGTGGAAACTTCTGCCCTCTGGTTGGTGTGATTTCCCTGAGTTTCAATGTAGATAAATTTTCCAGTACGTCTCTCATCACGTGTCAATTGTCTTTCTTAGCTAATTCAAACCTTCCTGTATCATTAAGTCCAGCTAGACATAAGTTAAATTCTACTGGCTGCATTTGATGTTAGAATCATGAATTTTTACCCTGTATATAATACCATAGAAACGTGCATCGATTTTAAGGGAATGAATAAAAGAACACAATTTTATCTTTTCATGCAGAATTATTTGATCAAGTTCACATTGGAATCCTTGGAAGCAATTCGGGGAAGCTTGTCAAATTTGGCAATTTTCTGTGGATTTTGGTCCTTGCTTTTTTTTTTTTTAATAAGGCTCCATTGTTTAATAAGGCTCTGTTGCTTCATGAAGCAATGCAGTCAAAGAGAAAGTGGAAACAGGAAACATCAGAGGCTTTCTAGGAATACGTGAAAGGCACGGAGTGAAAGCTGATTGTTGCTGCTTTTCGGATTGCATCATAGAGAGCAAGTCAAGCTAGAAGGAAAAGGAAAAACAGTTAGAAATCCCTATTCATGTTAACAATTGTTTCAACAATTAAGCATTTTAATTCAAATGAATTAATGAATTGTATCCTTGCTAATTTAGTGGGGAGATAGAAAGGCATCATACTCTGATTAGTGATTTCAGGAGAAATTTCTTTTTTTTATAAGGAATGAGACAAAGGTACAATAAAGAATGGACAAAAGATACAAATATAATGACTTAAATTAAGATGATTAATTAAGATAGAATTAAGAAGAGTGAAATATGTGGAGAAGTTAATATAGAAGACTTAGAATGGTAAATAAAATAAGTAATGATATGTAAGATGAGCATGAATATAGTTGAAGTCCATGAAGAGAGAGATACCTGGGTCCAAGTTACTTTCCAAAAAGATCTTTTTTATGTTTTGTGTATATGTTTTTTTTTGGGGGGGAGAATTAATAAAACCTTGCAGAAATATAAAAGTGTGTGTCTTTACTTATTAGAGCTATACAAATCATTCCATGGTGCTCAGATGATCATGACAGGCCTTGACATGATTGCTTCTACTTTGCCATTTGAGAAGAAGATCCAGAGGGACATTTCACTCATGAAGAAAACGTGTTGTGCAATTATTTGTGTAGCCCAATTGTTCTTATAGTGGATTGAGTTGCCATTCAATTGTGCACCCTTGTAACATTCAAAGGTCAAAGATTGTAGTAATTTAATTAACACAAGCAGTCTAGATGCTAGAGATTTAGGTCAAGCTATATATGAAACCTATAATCACCACGTCTTCATGCTAGTTTCTTCTTCAGATGCAAAATAGCCAGTCAGAGGCCTTTTAAAAGAAATCATACAATACAGAAAAATATATATTCTGTATTATAATTCCAAATGGTGGGGCATTGTAGAATGAGATATTTTTATAGAATAAGATTTATGTTTTTCATGGACACCATTTGATAATCCCAGTTTCACAAGGTTCACAGTTGAGTTGGGCCTTCCCTTGTCAAAAAAAGTTGTATCTTCATAATTGCTTGTATTAGGGATCTAAAGGTAACTTGAAGGACAATAGAGAAATGAAACAGAAAATTCCTAGCATAACATATTCAGTGGGAAGTACTACTATAGTTAAGAGTGTGGACAAAGAGTGTAGCAATTATCCCCATGTAAGAATACAGAAAGGCCTCAATGGAGATTGTTAACAAAGATATTCTGTCGATGATATCAAAGACAATAGTCATGTAATTCATATAATGTTTCTCAAAAGAATCATATCAAATATTTTTGGGAAGACAGAATTTTGATGTACATATCATAAGAAGTAATTGTAAATTTTTCTAATTTCCCCGTTTCCCTTTCAATTCTAATGCAAAATAATATTTCATAAGTACTTGATACCTTGAGTTGGAATCCTTTGGATCAGTTGATGAATCAATAGGAAACATTCTCTGAGTTGGATCTGGACAATCTCCCAGGCGCAGGAGCTGTATTGCTTATCTTTCAGGAAATCATTCAGCCCTTGGAAATACCTCTTCACTCTTAATCTGGTGAGCTGCAGTTTCTGAGCTCTTGGACTCGATATGGTGCGAGGTCCTAACTCTGCATTTTGGCATGTTTCCAGTCTCTTGATCTGCTGATCCAATCCAGCATGGAATTTTCTTAGAGAAGTCTCATCCCAAAACAACTCGGCATGAACTTGCTTGAAGACGAGGTCTGTCTGTTGGAGTATTTCTTGTATTGCTATTTTGGCATCCTCTTCATGGGATGCTTCATTCATGCTCATTACATTTTCTTCAAGGAGGGGTGAGAAGTCCACAATATCTCCAATACATTCTAAGGGAATGGTGGCTCTCATATGACTTCCCAAGAGCTCCAAGTTTCCTTTGTTGTCTTCTTGTAGTCTGCTGTGAAGTTGATCGCAGTGCTGAGATGAGACGTTGGTGAAGAACATCACTAGACAGGTTTGTAGAAACCAACATAGTGTCTTCATAATGAAGATGAAGGAATATGGCCTCTTTTTTTAAATAGTGGAATCTGGAAGATTGGTTCTTCTGAGAGATGCTCCTGAGTCTGCTGCATCTTTGCATTTATACCCTATTGTAATTTCTTTTTTCTGTTTCCCTACTGATTCTTTGTATTCTGATTTTCACTTTTCATCTTGCTTGTGTATACCCCCAAACCATTCTGAAAGGGGATCATATTTGGAAAGCGGAATGTTGAATGTGTACATTTCCCCCCGAAAATTAAATTAAATCAAAATTGTTAACTGAAAATGAACAATCTGATGCAACTTACTTTCAACGTTCCTAATTATTTTAAAGATGAATATAAAGTAGGGTTTTTGTGTGTGTTGTAATAGATATTATGGCTTCCAAATTTACTTGTTTTTTGTTAAATAATTTCTGATAGCCTAGAATTCCCCCAGAGATAAATCTTGTAGGAGTTTTCACTCATGTGATTGTACGAAGCAGATCATATATAGATAGTATTCCAAAAAGAGTATAAACAGTTATGAATAACAATACAGAAAGTCCTCAACTTACGACGGTAATGCAGCCTATGGCCATAAGTCGTGATGAGACTGTTGGGAGCATGTCTTTCTGTCCTTTTTCTTCTGAGTCAGAAAAAGAGACCAAGCAATCAGAACACAAGGAGAGCTGCTGGAACTGAGGTCTCCCTTTTTATTTCCAAAAGCAAAATATAGAGTGGTTTGGGGGGCATCTGGCAACTGACTGACGAGAGTTTTATAAGAATGGGAGGTCTCTGTGAAGCAAATGTGAGCGTGATGTTTAATTTATGACCAGAGGAATTGAGAGGAAATATTTTGCTTGTTATCTCCTTTATCAGAAAAGATCTTCCTGGTTAAGCCTCTGGTTTTTCTCTTTTATGGACATGGGCATAGGTGTTGAATTCCCATGCCTTTTCAATGTGGATTGGCTGCAGCGATAGTTTGCTGCCTGTCTGTGCTCTTTCTACCGCCATCTACTAGAGCTTCGAATTATTACTTTCCTCTGTTTATCTAAGGCCGCGTGAGACAACATACCTCCGCGATTGTCAGTTGGTGGTGAAAAGTTTGCTTTCTTTTTTTTTAAAACAAATTTTATTGATTTTCAAAGACAATACACAAACAAACAAAACATAAAACATAAAAACATAAAACATCTTTTCTGAAAGCAGCTTGATCCCGGGTTACATCTCTTCATACAGACACAAATTCAAATTCATGCTCATTTTATATACCATTCCATATCTTATTGCCATTTTACATTTTCTATATAGCTTCTCCCCTCTTTTAACTTTCTTAGTTTTATTTTATTTATCTCATCTCAGTTCAGATGATTATGTTTATTATTCTTTGTCTGTCCTGTTTCCAGCTATCTATTATCTTTTCTCTTTAAACAAAATTTCTCCTGTACACTAATTGGAGTATGACGCTTTTATCTCTTTCCCCTATATTTATAACACTTAGTATAGTACATAACTTCCATTTGGATTCTGCTTAGTACATTCTAAAGTTACACACTATATTTTAAAGAAAGAAAAAAAATTATAAATATGTATTATAATTAAAACAACAATCCATACTAATTCAAATCTATCATTAATATTAATGTTCATTTAAATTTTGAACATTTTGCACATTACTTTTCAGTTAAATATCATACTTTTATGGGAACACTTATAAACTTTCCATAATTATTTCCCCCCCACTTCACTTATATTTTAAAACTTTGTGTCATTAAAATGTTCCCATTCCTTCCTACTTCAATTCTCTCATTTATTTCATTACCTTCCTTTTGTTCACAGAAATTTCACTGAATTACACTGAATATTTTATCCCACTTTTTAATCACATATTGTTTCCAATTTTCTAACATTATTTCTAATACAAACATAACAATACAATCTTATGTACCTTTGCAGAGTGTCTTTTTCAATTAAGTTTTTATCCATTATCTCTAAATAAATCCCGTTTCTTTACATCTTGCTCCACACCATTGAAACTTCTCATCCCTTCCTTCCTCTCTTGCTTCTTCTCACTGCCCTTTTTACCCCCTTGTCTCTCCACCTCCATTTCCCTCTTCTGTATTCCCCCTTTCTGTTGTTTTCTAACATTATATCCACTTTTCACCTTATTTTTCCCTTTTTTGGTTGTTTTTTTAGGTCTTAAAATCTCCATTTTGTTTTCCTCCTTTCCCCTTTCTTCCCCAAGTAACGTTACTTGTTCATCAAAGATGGCTTCTTCTTTGTCCCAATCATGTTGTTGCGCAGTCAGTTTCTCATAAGTACAAATCGCCATTTCTAAGAATTGAAAAAGAGAACCAAGATAGCCCTTCCCTTCTTGTTCCTCTTCTTTGTATTTTTTGAATTCAATTTTCAGTTCATCCACAAGTGATGCCATTGTAGAAAAAAAATTTTTTTTCCAAACAACCACCCAATTGTTTTTAATCCTTCAGATATAATTTCCAAAAGTCCCAAAGTCACCAAACAGTTCAAATAAGCTGTTTCTTTTAACACTTTCTTCTTTACTTTCTCTTCTTGGGGTTACTGTTTAGTTACAAAATTCCAGTTAAAATGTATCTTTTAAAAGTCTTGTTAGTATTTAATGATTCTTTCAAGTTCTAGGCAATCTCCTCCTTCTTTCCAAATCTTGCCCCAATTCGTTTCCTCTCCCTTCCCACTTACAGCAAAAAAAGTTTTTTTTAAAATGTTCAGAAATCCTTATTATCCCCTTGACATTTAGTTATCCAGTTTAGTTACCTATTGATGCCAAAGCGGGTTTTTCCGATTTCTCATTCGTTTCTGTTCGCTGTCAACGTTAGGAAGGAGAGTGAAAAAAAAAGAATTTTCCCTTTTAATTTTCATTCGCCGCTTGCAAGTCTCTGGGAGCGATGTATCTGTTGCAAATTTTAAAATCCAGGGTACCTTAGTTGTTGCTTTTTTTGTCCCGGTCAGCCAAAAAACTTCCACTTCTTAATTTCCTCCTGCACTTTCTTTTCCGGCTGAATGCTTCTTTGTGGCGGCCATTTCTGACCGCCGCTCTTACCGCCTTCGGAAAAGGGAGTTTAGCCGGCTAGGGAGGAGAGGTGTGATTTCTCTCGACCCTGCAAGATCTCCCCTGTCTTCGCCACCTTCTACGGGGTGGCTTAGCCCTGAAGCCGGATGGCTCAGGGCACTCCAGCGGCGAGCGCAGGCAGAAATCACGCAAGATTGCAGATTCCTCCCTCCCCCGAAGCGCTGCAAACCGGAACTCCAGCAGAAAGGTTTGCTTTCTGTAGTCTATCTCAGTCTGCCAGTGATCTTAGCACCTTGAGCAATCTTCAGCGCCTTGAGTTTATTATCTTCCTGGCTTTCGGAAGTGATCAGATATATTAGGATACCTCCATCTTAATCGGTTAAGGAAACCGATTATATTTTATGAATGGAGACAAGCTTTCCCCATCTTAATAAGCAGTGCTGGCAGATGGCATAAGCGGTTTAAAGGAAAATAAAGAGACCAGGGTGCTTTCTTATGGGATTTCTCCTTATTCCTTCAGGAAGATTTTTTCTTGGTCTACCGATCTTGTGGGGTGGTGGCGATGGTTTCAAAATAAACTGTATAAGAGACTAGATAAAAACAGAATTGGAAGGGACCTTGCTGGTCTTGTAGGCCAATCGCTACCCAAGCAGGAGACCAACTCGGTTAATGGGAGTGGAACAACATCCAGAGATGACAATCCATGTGCTCCAGATTCAGAGGAAGCTGTTCAAAGTTAGGATGCCACTGAATGGGGGGAATTATGATCCTTCCTGGCAGCCATTGAATGGTGCCACTAGCACCAGTTTGTGATTGGGTGCTTGACCAACTGGCTCACAACGATGATGATTGCAGTGTCCCACAATCCTGTGATCTTTGTTCCAGACACATGATGTTGCATTTTATGCCTGTGTTGCTTAGCGGCCATTGTTAAGTGAGAACTCCTTCTAAATAGACTACACACACCTACGGGTAGTCCTTGACTTTCGACCACTATTGTGCCCATAATGTATGTTGTTAAACGAGAAATTGTGAAGTGAATTTATCACCTTTCTGAACACCATTGTTCTGTGAATCAGTGCCGTTTTAAAATTAGTAACACCGTTGTTAAATGACTCTGGATTTCCCCCTTGGCTTTGCTTGTGAGAAGGTCATAAAAGGTAATCTCCTGACCCTAGGACACTGCCACCGTCATAAATAGGAACCGGTTCTCGAAGCGTCTGAGTTTTGATCCTGTAACCATGGTGATGCTGCAATGGTTGTAAGGATGAATAATGCTTGCTTTTTTCAGTGCCAGGGTAACTTGGAATGTCCACTACATGAAAGGTTGTAAGTCGAGGACTACCTGTATGTGGCTATTTCTTGTAAAGAGCTTGGTTGTTTTCTGTCTGAATTCAAGTGGAAGGCTGATCACGGGTATCTGAATGATGATGTTTTCTTTCTACATCGATACAATACTTTAACCATTAGTGTAACTTGGGGGTGCCAAACTCAATTTCCTTGAGGACCACATCAGGGTTGTGTTTGACCTCAGCGGGGCATGGTGAGGGGGGCATGGCCAGTTCAATGTCACTCAGTGAGGTTCTGACATTGGGTGCATTGGCCTCCTGCAGCCCTCTGCCTGGGCTCCGTTTTCAGCCCTCTGTAGACCACAACCCACTTCTTATTAGACCACAACCTACTGCTTAGTAAGCGAATACAAAGGGGAATAAATAGCATCACCACTAGAGGGACTCACAACTGGCTGACAAACAGGACACAACAAGTAGTCCTTAATGGGTCTAAGTCTGCATGGAGGGAAGTAAGCAGTGGGGTGCCACAAGGTTCCGTCTTAGGCCCAGTACTCTTCAATATCTTCATTAACGACTTAGATGAGGGAATAGAAGGGGAACTTACCAAATTTGCAGATGAGACTAAGGTGGCGGGAATAGCTAACACCCAAGAAGATAGGCTCAAGATCCGGGTGGATCTTGACAGACTAGAACACTGGGCCATATCTAACAAAATGAAATTCAATGTAGAGAAAAGTAAAGTCCTACACTTAGGCATGAAAAACCAAAAGTACAGATATAGACTGGGTGAAACCAGGCTCAGTAGCAGTAACTGTGAGAGGGATCTGGGAGTCTTAGCGGAAAACCAGCTAAATATGAGCCAGCAGTGTGCAGCAGCATCCAAAAAAGCTAGTGCAATCCTAAATTGTATTAACAGAGGGATACAGTCAAGATCAAGGGAAGTATTAATACCACTCTATAAAGCCTTAGTAAGACCACACCTAGAGTACTGCATCCAATTTTGTTCACCACATTATAAAAAAGATGTTGACACTCTAGAAAAAGTACAGAGAAGAGCAACAAGGATGATTAGGGGACTGCAGACTAAAACATAGAACAAACGGTTGCAGGAACTGGGTTTGGCTAGTCTAGTAAAGAGAAGGACAAGGGGAGACATGATAGCGGTCTTCCAATATTTGAGGGGCTGCCACAGACAGGAAGGGGTCAAGCTATCTTCTAAAGTGCCTGTAGGCCAGACAAGGAATAATGGATGGAAACTGAACTAGGAGAGATTTAACCTGGAAATAAGGACAAACTTTCTGACAGTGAGAATAATCAACCAATGGAACAGCTTGCGCTTGGAAGTTGTGGGAGCACCATCACTTGAGACTTTCAAGAAGAGATTGGACTACCATTTGTCAGAAATGGGGTAGGGTCTCCCACTTGGGTGGAGGGTTGGACTAGTTGACCTGTAATGTCCCTTCCAACTCTGATTATCTGTTAATATGTTAATCTGCCAGTGAAAAGGGAGCTTGGAGGGACAGTGCGTGGCCCGGCCAGGCACAGTTTTTGGTTGCAATGGCCTCCTGCCGCCCTTTGACAGCAAAAATGGAGCTTGAGGAAGGCTCACGTGGCCTGCCCGGGCTCCATTTTCACTGGCAGAGGCACCATGGACTGGTCCTTCACTGTTTGCAGGGCAGGCCCACGGGCAAGATCTAAGCACCTCGTGGTCGGGATCTGGTCCACGGGGCTTGAGTTTGACATTCCTGGTTTAAATGACCTGGTCCTATGCAGAACCTTATTCTATGCCAAAATTTCAGGACAGAAATGCAGGTTATACTCTTTGCCTATCCAGATGAACATCATCGTGTTGCTTTCATTTGTCTGATTATCTGATTGTGGAATTCTCTCCAAGCAATTGCCCAAAATCATCGGTTTGAAACACAGGACGAAACATGATATTTTGCTGCTGTTTTCTGCTGTCCACTGAACTGAAACTCCTTGTAGGTAAACTTTGTCTCTCTTTTTCTCTGTTCCCTTTATAACAAATAATACATCCAAATCTTTAAAGGAAGAAGGGAAAAGCGATTTGATGAAGAAAAAAACTAGTGCTACTCCATTGTTTACAATGTAGAAATAAAGCTGAAAAAACAAAACTTCTGTTGAACTTGACACGCAAGGTGACAAGCAGAAGTACACTACACTATAGAAAGATCTAAAAATTTTAGCCCTCGCTTGGTGATAAATGTTATTTTGTTTGATATTATCTTCTGTTGAAGTGGGAACAATGAAAAATCACTTCAATGAATTGTGGGGTTATCTCACTTTAAGCTCACTGAGTCAAAATCCTATCTGTGCCCTACAAGCACAAGAACTGTCCAAAATTGATTTGCATTAACATTTTTATATTTAGTTTGGTTGAAAGAAAGAACAATAAAAAGGAGGCAATTGTATTGTGGAGAGAAGAAATATTAATTTTTATCATCTGTGAAAATAATATCTGGAAGAGCCAGTTTGGTCCAGTGGTTAAGGCACCAGGCTAGAAAGTGAGAGGTTGTGAGTTCACGTCCTGCCTTAGTTGTGAAAGACAGCTGGACGACCTTGGCCCAGTCAATTTCTGCCAGCCCAATGCACCTCCCAGTTCTTCTTTTGGGGGGAAATAGGAAAAGTGAGGTGTGTTGGATACGTTCTCCCCTTTGAGTTGTTTGTAAAAATAATAAAGATGGGATATAAATAAATAAATAACACTAGGAAAAACCTGTTATGATTTCAATGCGGATTATAGTTTAAATCAACTCTATGATAACACGCCAGTGTTTGTCTTGAACAAAAGTGGTCAGATATTAAGGATAGAACTTCATGAATTAACGCATTTTACAACTTCATTCAAGGAAAATTTCTGATCTTTCGGATTAAGTGGAAGAATGATTAAATGTTGGGTTTCATGAATTTTTATGATATTTTCCTCCATAATATTTATATTATTATTTATAATTATTTTAATAGTACAATTGTAATACCATAATTCTATACATTCTTGGAAAGAAACTTAGCAATTTCTAATTTAGTTTTTCCCAAATAAAGGTGCATAACATCCCACCACATGAAAGGAACGAAGGAGGGAAGGAGGGAATGAAGAAAGGAAGGAAGGAAGGAAGGAAAAGGAAGGAAGGGAGGGAGGGAGGGAGGAAGGAAGGAGGAAAGCTATATGCCCAGACTAAAATAGATGAAAATAATCCAAATAGATGAAATAATTCAAATTACCAATTTTATTTGAAGTTAGCATTTTAATAGACAGACTTCCTGAATTTTATAACATAGCAAGGACGATTGGGATAGTATAAATATATAGCATAAATATATAGATAAATAAATAAATAAATAATAATCAATAAATATTGGCCAGCAATGTATACATTGTTTTGGTATCATGACAAAACAAAAATAAATAAATAAATAATATTGTAATTCTCTAGTGGAATTAATATTTTTAAAAAAAGAATAAAGATATTTTGCAAAATAGTTTCCCCATTACACTTGAACATCTGCACTCAGTAGTTATACTGGATCTCATCTATTCTACTGGAGTGTTTTCACCTAATTTTATTACTAGAAAAACCTGTTCACATAATTTGTCTCCAAAGGAAACAAAGTGAGCAATAGTGGCTTGTTATCTCTCCCAAAGTTTCTTCTCTTTATAGGCTCTGTGGTTCAAGTGGTCTAGTAGAGTCAAATGAATCACACAACTTTCGGTAGCAATTGAATCAGCTTTGCAGGTGCATTGGGGCCTCTTTTGCTTTGTTTCAGTCCAAAATATAGTGGAAACGACTTCCGTCTGGTTGGTGTGATTCCCCTGAGTTTCAATGGAGATGAATTTTCCACTACGTCTCTGGTGTCATGTCAATTGTCTCTCTCAGCTTATTGAAACCTCCTTGAATCATTAAGTCCAGTTAGACATAATTTATATCCTACTGGTTCCATTAGATCTTAGGATCATGTATTTCTACCCTGTATATAATACCATACAAACGTGCATTGATTTTAAGGGAATGAATAAAAAAACACAATTTTATCTTTTCACGCAGAATCCTTTGATCAAGTTCCCATTGGAATCTGTGGAAGCAATTCAGGGAAACTCGACAAATTTGGCAGGAAACCTTTGAGTTTGTTTTGGGAGGACTTTTTCTGTGGATTTTGGTCCTTGCTTTTTTTTGAATAAGGCTCCATTGTTTTATTTTGCTTTTCAGTTGGTAACTTTGTGAAGCAGAAGCAGTCAAAGAGAAAGTGGAAACAGGAAACTTCAGAGGCTTTCTAGGAATACGTGAAAGGCACGGAGTGAAAGCTGATTGTTGCTGCTTCTCGGATTGCATCTTAGAGAGCAAGTCAACCTAGAAGGAAAAGGAAAAAGAATTAGAAATCCCTATTCATGTTAACAATTGTTTCAACGATTAAGGATTTTAATTCAAATGAATAAACGTTCTATTCTAATGCAAAATAATATTTCAGAAGTACTTGATACCTTGAGTTGGAATCCTTTGGATCAGTTGATGAATCAATAGGAAACTTTCTCTGAGTTGGATCTGGACAATCTCCCAGGCGCAGGAGCTGTATTGCTTATCTTTCAGGAAATCATTCAGCCCTTGGAAATACCTCTTCACTCTTAATCTGGTGAGCTGCAGTTTCTGAGCTCTTGGACTCGATAGGGTGCGAGGTCCTAACTCTGCATTTTGGCATGTTTCCAGTCTCTTGATCTGCTGATCCAATCCAGCATGGAATTTCCTTAGAGAAGTCTCATCCCAAAACAACTCGGCATGAACTTGCTTGAAGACGAGGTCTGTCTGTTGGAGTATTTCTTGTATTGCTATTTTGGCATCCTCTTCATGGGATGCTTCATTCATGCTCATTACATTTTCTTCAAGGAGAGGTGAGAAGTCCACAATATCTCCAATACATTCTAAGGGAATGGTGGCTCTCATATGACTTCCCAAGAGTTCCAAGTTTCCTTTGTTGTCTCCTTGTAGTCTGCTGTGAAGTTGATCGCAGTGCTGAGATGAGACGTTGATGAAGAACATCACTAGACAGGTTTGTAGAAACCAACATAGTGTCTTCATAATGGAGATGAAGGAATATGGCCTCTTTTTTTAAATAGTGGAATCTGGAAGATTGGTTCTTCTGAAAGATGCTCCTGAGTCTGCTGCATCTTTGCATTTATACCCTATTGTAATTTCTTTTTTCTGTTTCCCTACTGATTCTTTGTGTTCTGATTTTCACTTTTCATCTTGCTTGTGTATACCCCCAAACCATTCTGAAAGGGGATCATATTTGGAAAGCGGAATGTTGAATGTGTACATTTCCCCCCAAAATTAAATTAAATCAAAATTGTTAACTGAAAATGAAGAATCTGATGCAACTTACTTTCAACGTTCCTAATTATTTTAAAGATGAATATAAAGTAGGGTTTTTGTGTGTGTTGTAATAGATATTATGGCTTCCGTATTTACTTGTTTTTTGTTAAATAATTTCTGAAAGCCTAGAATTCCCCTAGAGATAAATCTTGTAGGAGTTTTCACTCATGTGATTGTACGAAGCAGTCATATTTAGATAGTATTCCAAAAAGAGTATAAACAGTTATGAATAACAATAGAGAAAGTCCTCAACTTACGACCGTAATGCAGCCTATGGCCATAAGTCGTGATGAGACTGTTGGGAGCATGTCTTTCTGTCCTTTTTCTTCTGAGTCAGAAAAAGAGACCAAGCAATCAGAACACAAGGAGAGCCGCTGGAACTGAGGTCTCCCTTTTTATTTCCAAAAGCAAAATATAGAGTGGTTTGGGGGGCATCTGGCAACTGACTGACGAGAGTTTTATAAGAATGGGAGGTCTCTGTGAAGCAAATGTGAGCGTGATGTTTAATTTATGACCAGAGGAATTGAGAGGAAATATTTTGCTTGTTATCTCCTTTATCAGAAAAGATCTTCCTGGTTAAGCCTCTGGTTTTTCTCTTTTATGGTCATGGGCATAGGTGTTGAATTCCCATGCCTTTTCAATGTGGATTGGCTGCAGCGATAGTTTGCTGCCTGTCTGTGCTCTTTCTACCGCCATCTACTAGAGCTTCGAATTATTACTTTCTTCTGTTTATCTAAGGTCGCGTGAGACAACATACCTCCGCGATTGTCAATTAGTGGTGAAAAGTTTGCTTTCTGTAGTCTATCTCAGTCTGCCAGTGATCTTAGCACCTTGAGCAATCTTCAGAGCCTTGAGATTATTATCTTCCTGGCTTTCGGAAGTGATCAGATATATTAGGATACCTCCATCTTAATCGGTTAAGGAAACCGATTATATTTTATGAATGGAGACAAGCTTTCCCCATCTTAATAAGCAGTGCTGGCAGATGGCATAAGCGGTTTAAAGGAAAATAAAGAGACCAGGGTGCTTTCTTATGGGATTTCTCCTTATTCCTTCAGGAAGATTTTACCTTGGTCTACCGATCTTGTGGGGTAATGACGATGATTTCAAAATAAACTGTATAAGAGACTAGATAAAAACAGAATTGGAAGAGACCTTGCTGGTCTTGTAGGCCATCCGCTGCCCAAGCAGGAGACCAACTCAGTTAATGGGAGTGGAGCAACATCCAGAGATGACAATCCATGTGCTCCAGATTCAGAGGAAGCTGTTCAAAGTTAGGATGCCACTGAATGTGGGGGAATTATGATCCTTCCTGGCAGCCATTGAATGGTGCCACTAGCACCAGTTTGTGATTGGGTGCTTGACCAACTGGCTCACAACGATGATGATTGCAGTGTCCCACAATCCTGTGATCTTCGTTCCAGACACATGACGTTGCATTTTATGCCTGTGTTGCTTAGCGGCCATTGTTAAGTGAGAACTCCTTCTAAATAGACTACACACACCTACAGGTAGTCCTTGATTTTTGACCACTATTGTGCCCATAATGTATGTTGTTAAACGAGAAATTGTGAAGTGAATTTATGACCTTTCTGAACACCATTGTTCAGTGAATCAGTGCGGTTGTAAAATTAGTAACACCGTTGTTAAATGAATCTGGATTCCCCCCTTGGCTTTGCTTGTGAGAAGGTCATAAAAGGTGATCTCCTGACCCTAGGACACTGCCACCGTCATAAATAGGAACCGGTTCTCGAAGCGTCTGAGTTTTGATCCTGTAACCATGGTGATGCTGCAATGGTTGTAAGGATGAATAATGCTTGCTTTTTTCAGTGCCAGGGTAACTTGGAATGTCCACTACATGAAAGGTTGTAAGTCGAGGACTACCTGTATGTGGCTATTTCTTGTAAAGAGCTTGGTTGTTTTCTGTCTGAATTCAAGTGGAAGGCTGATCACGGGTATCTGAATGATGATGTTTTCTTTCTACATCGATACAATACTTTAAGCCTTAGTGTAACTTGGGGGTGCCAAACTCAATTTCCTTGAGGACCACATCAGGGTTGTGTTTGACCTCAGCGGGGCATGGTGAGGGGGGCATGGCCAGTTCAATGTCACTCAGTGAGGTTCTGACATTGGGTGCATTGGCCTCCTGCAGCCCTCTGCCTGGGCTCCGTTTTCAGCCCTCTGTAGACCACAACCCACTTCTTATTAGACCACAACCTACTTCTTAGTAAGCGAGTACAAAGGGGAATAAATAGCATCACCACTAGAGGGACTCACAACTGGCTGACAAACAGGACACAACAAGTAGTCCTTAATGGGTCTAAGTCTGCATGGAGGGAAGTAAGCAGTGGGGTGCCACAAGGTTCCGTCTTAGGCCCAGTACTCTTCAATATCTTCATTAACGACTTAGATGAGGGAATAGAAGGGGAACTTACCAAATTTGCAGATGATACTAAGCTGGCAGGAATAGCTAACACCCGAGAAGATAGGCTCAAGATCCAGGTGGATCTTGACAGACTAGAACAGTGGGCCATATCTAACAAAATGAAATCAATGTAGAGAAAAGTAAAGTCCTACACTTACGCAAGAAAAACCAAAAGTACACATATAGACTGGGTGAAACCAGGCTCAATAGCAGTAACTGTGAGAGGGATCTTGGAGTCTTAGTGGACAACCAGCTAAATATGAGCCAGCAGTGTGCAGCAGCATCCAAAAAGCTAATGCAATCCTAAATTGTATTAACAGAGGGATACAGTCAAGATCAAGGGAAGTACTAATACCACTCTATAAAGCTTTAGTAAGACCACACCTAGAGTACTGCATCCAATTTTGTTCAACACATTATAAAAAAGATGTTGACACTCTAGAAAAAATACAGAGAAGAGCAACCAGGATGATTAGGGGACTGCAGACTAAAACATAGAACAAACGGTTGCAGGAACTGGGTTTGGCTAGTCTAGTAAAGAGAAGGACCAGGGGAGACATGATAGCGGTCTTCCAATATTTGAGGGGCTGCCACAGACAGGAAGGGGTCAAGCTATCTTCTAAAGCTCCAGTAGGCCAGACAAGGAATAATGGATGGAAACTGAACTAGGAGAGATTTAACCTGGAAATAAGGACAAACTTTCTGACAGTGAGAATAATCAACCAATGGAACAGCTTGCGCTTGGAAGTTGTGGGAGCACCATCACTTGAGACTTTCAAGAAGAGATTGGACTGCCATTTGTCAGAAATGGGGTAAGGTCTCCCGCTTGGGTGGAGGGTTGGACTGGTTGACCTGTAATGTCCCTTCCAACTCTGATTATCTGTTAATATGTTAATCTGCCAGTGAAAAGGGAGCTTGGAGAGACAGTGCGTGGCCCGGCCAGGCACAGTTTTTGGCTGCAATGGCCTCCTGCCGCCCTTTGACAGCAAAAATGGAGCTTGAGGAAGTCTCACGCGGCCTGCCAGGGCTCCATTTTCACTGGCAGAGGCACCGTGGACCGGTCCTTCACTGTTTGCAGGGCGGGCCCACGGGCAAGATCTAAGCACCTCGTGGTCGGGATCTGGCCCACGGGCCTTGAGTTTGACATTCCTGGTTTAACTGACCTGGTCCTATGCAGAACCTTATTCTATGCCAAAATTTCAGGACAGAAATGCAGGTTATACTCTTTGCCTATCCAGATGAACATCATCGTGTTGCTTTCATTTGTCTGATTATCTGATTGTGGAATTCTCTCCAAGCAATTGCCCAAAATCATCGGTTTGCAACACAGGACGAAACATGATATTTTGCTGCTGTTTTCTGCTGTCCACTGAACTGAAACTCCTTGTAGGTAAACTTTGTCTCTCTTTTTCTCTGTTCCGTTTATAACAAATAATACATCCAAATTTTTAAAGAAAGAAGGGAAAAGTTATTTTATGAAGAAAAAAACTAGTGCTACTCCATTGTTTACAATGTAGAAATAAAGCTGAAAAAACAAAACTTCTGTTGAACTTGACACGCAAGGTGACAAGCAGAAGTACAGTACACTATAGAAAGATCTAAAAATTTTAGCCCTCGCTTGGTGATAAATGTTATTTTGTTTGATATTATCTTCTGTTGAAGTGGGAACAATGAAAAATCACTTCAATGAATTGTGGGTTTATCTCACTTTAACCTCACTGAGTCAAAATCCTATCTGTGCCCTACAAGCACAAGAACTGTCCAAAATTGATTTGCATTAACATTTTTATATTTAGTTTGGTTGAAAGAAGGAACAATAAAAAGCAGGCAATTGTATTGTGGAGAGAAGAAATATTAATTTTTATCATCTGTGAAAATAATATCTCGAACTGTCTTCAAACAATGAAGAGCCAGTTTGGTCCAGTGGTTAAGGCACCAGGCTAGAAAGTGAGAGGTTGTGAGTTCACGTCCTGCCTTAGTTGTGAAAGACAGCTGGACGACCTTGGCCCAGTCAATTTCTGTCAGCCCAATGCACCTCCCAGTTCTTCTTGTGGGGAAATAGGAAAAGTGAGGTGTGTTGGATACGTTCTCCCCTTTGAGTTGTTTGTAAAAATAATAAAGATGGGATATAAATAAATAAATAACACTAGGAAAAACCTGTTATGATTTCAATGCGGATTATAGTTTAAATCAACTCTATGATAACACGCCAGTGTTTGTCTTGAACAAAAGTGGTCAGATATTAAGGATAGAACTTCATGAATTAAGGCATTTTACAACTTCATTCAAGGAAGATTTCTGATCTTTCGGATTAAGTGGAAGAATGATTAAATGTTGGGTTTCATGAATTTTTATGATATTATCCTCCATAATATTTATATTATTATTTATAATTATTTTAATAGTACAATTGTAATACCATAATTCTATACATTCTTGGAAAGAAACTTAGCAATTTCTAATTTAGTTTTTCCCAAATAAAGGTGCATAACATCCCACCACATGAAAGGAACAAAGGAGGGAAGGAGGGAATGAAGAAAGGAAGGAAGGAAGGAAGGGAGGGAGGGAGGAAGGGAGGGAGGAAGGAAGGAGGAAAGCTATATGCCCAGACTAAAATAGATGAAAATAATCCAAATAGATGAAATAATTCAAATTACCAATTTTATTTGAAGTTAACATTTTAATAGAGAGACTTCCTGAATTTTATAACATAGCAAGGACGATTGGGATAGTATAAATATATAGCATAAATATATAGATAAATAAATAAATAAATAATATAAATAATCAATAAATATTGGCCAGCAATGTATACGTTGTTTTGGTATCATGACAAAACAAAAATAAATAAATAAATAATATTGTAATTCTCTAGTGGAATTAATATTTTTAAAAAAAGAATAAAGATATTTTGCAAAATAGTTTCCCCATTACACTTGAACATCTGCACTCAGTAGTTATACTGGATCTCATCTATTCTACTGGAGTGTTTTCACCTAATTTTATTACTAGAAAAACCTGTTCACATAATTTGTCTCCAAAGGAAACAAAGTGAGCAATAGTGGCTTGTTATCTCTCCCAAAGTTTCTTCTCTTTATAGGCTCTGTGGTTCAAGTGGTCTAGTAGAGTCAAATGAATCACACAACTTTCGGTAGCAATTGAATCAGCTTTGCAGGTGCATTGGGGCCTCTTTTGCTTTGTTTCAGTCCAAAATATAGTGGAAACGACTTCCGTCTGGTTGGTGTGATTCCCCTGAGTTTCAATGGAGATGAATTTTCCAGTACGTCTCTGGTGTCATGTCAATTGTCTCTCTCAGCTTATTGAAACCTCCTTGAATCATTAAGTCCAGTTAGACATAATTTATATCCTACTGGTTCCATTAGATCTTAGGATCATGTATTTCTACCCTGTATATAATACCATACAAACATGCATTGATTTTAAAGGAATGAATAAAAGAACACAATTTAATCTTTTCACGCAGAATCCTTTGATCAAGTTCCCATTGGAATCTGTGGAAGCAATTCAGGGAAACTCGACAAATTTGGCAGGAAACCTTTGAGTTTGTTTTGGGAGGACTTTTTCTGTGGATTTTGGTCCTTGCTTTTTTTTTGAATAAGGCTCCATTGTTTTATTTTGCTTTTCAGTTGGTAACTTTGTGAAGCAATGCAGTCAAAGAGAAAGTGGAAACAGGAAACTTCAGAGGCTTTCTAGGAATACGTGAAAGGCACGGAGTGAAAGCTGATTGTTGCTGCTTCTCGGATTGCATCATAGAGAGCATGTCAAGCTAGAAGGAAAAGGAAAAAGAATTAGAAATCCCTATTCATGTTAACAATTGTTTCAACGATTAAGGATTTTAATTCAAATGAATAAACGTTCTATTCTAATGCAAAATAATATTTCAGAAGTACTTGATACCTTGAGTTGGAATCCTTTGGATCAGTTGATGAATCAATAGGAAACATTCTCTGAGTTGGATCTGGACAATCTCCCAGGCGCAGGAGCTGTATTGCTTATCTTTCAGGAAATCATTCAGCCCTTGGAAATACCTCTTCACTCTTAATCTGGTGAGCTGCAGTTTCTGAGCTCTTGGACTCGATAGGGTGCGAGCTCCTAACTCTGCATTTTGGCATGTTTCCAGTCTCTTGATCTGCTGATCCAATCCAGCATGGAATTTTCTTAGAGAAGTCTCATCCCAAAACAACTCGGCATGAACTTGCTTGAAGACGAGGTCTGTCTGTTGGAGTATTTCTTGTATTGCTATTTTGGCATCCTCTTCATGGGATGCTTCATTCATGCTCACTACATTGTCTTCAAGGAGAGGTGAGAAGTCCACAATATCTCCAATACATTCTAAGGGAATGGTGGCTCTCATATGACTTCCCAAGAGCTCCAAGTTTCCTTTGTTGTCTCCTTGTAGTCTGCTGTGAAGTTGATCGCAGTGCTGAGATGAGACGTTGGTGAAGAACATCACTAGACAGGTTTGTAGAAACCAACATAGTGTCTTCATAATGGAGATGAAGGAATATGGCCTCTTTTTTTAAATAGTGGAATCTGGAAGATTGGTTCTTCTGAAAGATGCTCCTGAGTCTGCTGCATCTTTGCATTTATACCCTATTGTAATTTCTTTTTTCTGTTTCCCTACTGATTCTTTGTGTTCTGATTTTCACTTTTCATCTTGCTTGTGTATACCCCCAAACCATTCTGAAAGGGGATCATATTTGGAAAGCGGAATGTTGAATGTGTACATTTCCCCCCCAAAATTAAATTAAATCAAAATTGTTAACTGAAAATGAAGAATCTGATGCAACTTACTTTCAACGTTCCTAATTATTTTAAAGATGAATATAAAGTAGGGTTTTTGTGTGTGTTGTAATAGATATTATGGCTTCCGTATTTACTTGTTTTTTGTTAAATAATTTCTGATAGCCTAGAATTCCCCCAGAGATCAATCTTGTAGGAGTTTTCACTCATGTGATTGTACGAAGCAGATCACATATAGATAGTATTCCAAAAAGGGTATAAAGAGTTTTGAATAACAATAGAGAAAGTCCTCAACTTACGACCGTAATGCAGCCTATGGCCATAAGTCGTGATGAGACTGTTGGGAGCATGTCTTTCTGTCCTTTTTCTTCTGAGTCAGAAAAAGAGACCAAGCAATCAGAACACAAGGAGAGCTGCTGGAACTGAGGTCTCCCTTTTTATTTCCAAAAGAAAAATATAGAGTGGTTTGGGGGGCATCTGGCAACTGACTGACGAGAGTTTTATAAGAATGGGAGGTCTCTGTGAAGCAAATGTGAGCGTGATGTTCAATTTATGACCAGAGGAATTGAGAGGAAATATTTTGCTTGTTATCTCCTTTGTCAGGAAAGATCTTCCTGGTTAAGCCTCTGGTTTTTCTCTTTTATGGTCATGGGCATAGGTGTTGAATTCCCATGCCTTTTCAATGTGGATTGGCTGCAGCGATAGTTTGCTGCTTGTCTGTGCTCTTTCTACCGCCATCTACTAGAGCTTCGAATTATTACTTTCTTCTGTTTATCTAAGGTCGCGTGAGACAACATACCTCCGCGATTGTCAATTAGTGGTGAAAGGTTTGCTTTCTGTAGTCTATCGCAGTCTGCCAGTGATCTTAGCACCTTGAGCAATCTTCAGCACCTTGAGTTTATTATCTCCCTGGCTTTCGGAAGTGATCAGATATATTAGGATACCTCCATCTTAATCGGTTAAGGAAACCGATTATATTTTATGAATGGAGACAAGCTTTCCCCATCTTAATAAGCAGTGCTGGCAGATGGCATAAGCGGTTTAAAGGAAAATAAAGAGACCAGGGTGCTTTCTTATGGGATTTCTCCTTATTCCTTCAGGAAGATTTTTCCTTGGTCTCCCGATTTTGTGCGGTGGTGGCGATGATTTCAAAATAAACTGTATAAGAGACTAGATAAAAACAGAATTGGAAGGGACCTTGCTGGTCTTGTAGGCCAATGGCTGCCCAAGCAGGAGACCAACTCAGTTAATGGGAGTGGAGCAACATCCAGAGATGACAATCCATGTGCTCCAGATTCAGAGGAAGCTGTTCAAAGTTAGGATGCCACTGAATGGGGGGAATTATGATCCTTCCTGGCAGCCATTGAATGGTGCCACTAGCACCAGTTTGTGATTGGGTGCTTGACCAACTGGCTCACAACGATGATGATTGCAGTGTCCCACAATCCTGTGATCTTCGTTCCAGGCACATGACGTTGCATTTTATGCCTGCTTAGCGGCCATTGTTAAGTGAGAACTCCTTCTAAATAGACTACACACACCTACAGGTAGTCCTTAACTTACGACCACTATTGTGCCCATAATGTATGTTGTTAAACGAGAAATTGTGAAGTGAATTTATGACCTTTCTGAACACCATTGTTCATTGAATCAGTGTGGTTGTAAAATTAGTAACACCGTTGTTAAATGAATCTGGATCCCCCCCTTGGCTTTGCTTGTGAGAAGGTCATAAAAGGTGATCTCCTGACCCTAGGACACTGCCACCGTCATAAATAGGAACCGGTTCTCGAAGCGTCTGAGTTTTGATCCTGTAACCATGGTGATGCTGCAATGGTTGTAAGGATGAATAATGCTTGCTTTTTTTCAGTGCCAGGGTAACTTGGAATGTCCACTACATGAAAGGTTGTAAGTCGAGGACTACCTGTATGTGGCTATTTCTTGTAAAGACCTTGGTTGTTTTCTGTCTGAATTCAGGTGGAAGGCTGATCAGGGGTATCTGAATGATGATGTTTTCTTTCTACATCGATACAATACTTTAAGCATTAGTGTAACTTGGGGGTGCCAAACTCAATTTCCTTGAGGACCACATCAGGGTTGTGTTTGACCTCAGCGGGGCATGGCGAGGGGGGCATGGCCAGTTCAATGTCACTCAGTGAGGTTCTGACATTGGGTGCATTGGCCTCCTGCAGCCCTCTGCCTGGGCTCCGTTTTCAGCCCTCTGTAGACCACAACCTACTTCTTATTAGACCACAACCTACTTCTTAGTAAGCGAGTAAAAAGTGGAATAGATAGCACCACCACTAGATGGACTCGCAACTGGCTGGAAAACAGTACACAACGAGTAGTCCTTAATGGGTCTAAGTCTGCATGGAGGGAAGTAAGCAGTGGGGTGCCACAAGGTTCCGTCTTAGGCCCAGTACTCTTCAATATCTTCATTAACGACTTAGATGAGGGAATAGAAGGGGAACTTACCAAATTTGCAGATGATACTAAGCTGGCAGGAATAGCTAACACCCAAGAAGATAGGCTCCAGATCCAGGTGGATCTTGACAGACTAGAACACTGGGCCATATCTAACAAAATGAAATTCAATGTAGAGAAAAGTAAAGTCCTACACTTAGGCAAGAAAAACCAAAAGTATACATATAGACTGGGTGAAACCAGGCTCAATAGCAGTAACTGTGAGAGGGATCTTGGAGTCTTAGTGGACAACCAGCTAAATATGAGCCAGCAGTGTGCAGCAGCATCCAAAAAAGCTAATGCAATCCTAAATTGTATTAAGAGAGGGATACAGTCAAGATCAAGTGAAGTACTAATACCACTCTATGAAGCTTTAGTAAGACCACACCTAGAGTACTGCATCCAATTTTGTTCACCACATTATAAAAAAGATGTTGACACTCTAGAAAAAGTACAGAGAAGAGCAACCAGGATGATTAGGGGACTGCAAACTAAAACATAGAAGAAACGGTTGCAGGAACTGGGTTTGGCTAGTCTAGTAAAGAGAAGGACCAGGGGAGACATGATAACGGTCTTCCAATATTTGAGGGGCTGCCACAGACAGGAAGAGGTCAAGCTATCTTCTAAAGCTCCAATAGTCCAGACAAGGAATAATGGATGGAAACTGAACTAGGAGAGATTTAACCTGGAAATAAGGATAAACTTTCTGACAGTGAGAATAATCAACCAATGGAACAGCTTGTGCTTGGAAGTTCTGGGAGCACCATCACTTGAGACTTTCAAGAAGAGATTGGACTGCCATCTGTCAGAAATGGGGTAGGGTCTCCCACTTGGGTGGAGGGTTGGACTAGTTGACCTGTAATGTCCCTTCCAACTCTGATTCAATGAATTGTGGGGTTATCTCACTTTAAGCTCACTGAGTCAAAATCCTATCTGTGCCCTACAAGCCCAAGAACTGTCCAAAATTGATTTGCATTAACATTTTTATATTTAGTTGGGTTGAAAGAAGGAACAATAAAAAGCAGGCAATTGTATTGTGGAGAGAAGAAATATTAATTTTTATCATCTGTGAAAATAATATCTCAAACTGTCTTCAAACAGTGAAGAGCCAGTTTGGTCCAGTGGTTAAGGCACCAGGCTAGAAAGTGAGAGGTCGTGAGTTCACGTCCTGCCTTAGTTGTGAAAGACAGCTGGACGACCTTGGCCCAGTCAATTTCTGTCAGCCCAATGCACCTCCCACTTCTTCTTTTGGGGGGAAATAGGAAAAGTGAGGTGTGTTGGATACTTTCTCCCCTTTGAGTTGTTTGTAAAAATAATAAAGATGGGATATAAATAAATAAATAACACTAGGAAAAACCTGTTATGATTTCAATGCAGATTATAGTTTAAATCAACTCTATGATAACACACCAGTGTTTGTGTTGAAGAAAAGTGCTCAGATATTAAGGATAGAACTTCATGAATTAATGCATTTTACAACTTCATTCAAGGAAGATTTCTGATCTTTCGGATTAAGTGGAAGAATGATTAAATGTTGGGTTTCATGAATTTTTATATTATCCTCCATAATATTTGTATTATTATTTATAATTATTTTAATAGTACAATTGTAATACCATAATTCTACACATTCTTGGAAAGAAACTTAGCAATTTCTAATTTAGTTTTTCCCAAATAAAGGTGCATAACATCCCACCACATGAACGGAACGAAGGAGGGAAGGAGGGAATGAAGAAATGAAGGAAGAAAGAAAGGAAGGGAGGGAGGGAGGGAGGGAGGGAGGGAGGAAGGAAGGAAGGAAAGAAGGAGGAAAGCTATATGCCCAGACTAAAATAGATGAAAATAATCCAAATAGATGAAATAATACAAATTACCAATTTTATTTGAAGTTAGCATTTTAATAGACAGACTTCCTGAATTTTCTAACATAGCAAGGACGATTGGGTTAGTATAAATATATAGCATAAATATATAGATAAATAAATAAATAATATAAATAATCAATAAATATTGGCCAGCAATGTATACGTTGTTTTGATATAATGACAAAACAAAAATAAATAAATAAATAATATTGTAATTCTCTAGTGGAATTAATATTTTTAAAAAAGAATAAACATATTTTGCAAAATAGTTTCCCCATTACCCTTGAACATCTGCACTCAGTAGTTATATTGGATCTCATCTATTCTACTGCAGTGTTTTCACCTAATTTTATTAGTAGAAAAACCTGTTCACATAATTTGTCTCCAAAGGAAACAAAGTGAGCAATAGTGGCTTGTTATCTCTCCCAAAGTTGCTTCTTTTTATAGGCTCTGTGGTTCAAGTGGTCTAGTGGAGTCAAATGAATCACACAACTTTCGGTAGCAATTGAATCAGCTTTGCAGGTGCGTTGGGGCCTCTTTTGCTTTGTTTCAGTCCAAAATATAGTGGAAACGACTTCCGTCTGGTTGGTGTGATTCCCCTGAGTTTCAATGGAGATGAATTTTCCACTACGTCTCTGGTGTCATGTCAATTGTCTCTCTCAGCTTATTGAAACCTCCTTGAATCATTAAGTCCAGTTAGACATAATTTATATCCTACTGGTTCCATTAGATGTTAGGATCATGTATTTCTACCTTGTATATAATACCATACAAACGTGCATTGATTTTAAGGGAATGAATAAAAGAACACAATTTTATCTTTTCACGTAGAATCCTTTGATCAAGTTCCCATTGGAATCTGTGGAAGCAATTCAGGGAAACTGGACAAATTTGGCAGGAAACCTTTGAGTTTGTTTTGGGAGGACTTTTTCTGTGGATTTTGCTCCTTGCTTTTTTTTGAATAAAGCTCCATTGTTTTATTTTGCTTTTCAGTTGGTAACTTTGTGAAGCTATGCAGTCAAAGAGAAAGTGGAAACAGGAAACTTCAGAGGCTTTCTAGGAATACGTGAAAGGCACGGAATGAAAGCTGATTGTTGCTGCTTCTCGGATTGCATCATAGAGAGCAAGTCAAGCTAGAAGGAAAAGGAAAAAGAATTAGAAATCCCTATTCATGTTAACAATTGTTTCAACGATGAAGAATTTTAATTCAAATGAATAAACGTTCTATTCTAATGCAAAATAATATTTCAGAAGTACTTGATACCTTGAGTTGGAATCCTTTGGATCAGTTGATGAATCAATAGGAAACATTCTCTGAGTTGGATCTGGACAATCTCCCAGGCGCAGGAGCTGTATTGCTTATCTTTCAGGAAATCATTCAGCCCTTGGAAATACCTCTTCACTCTTAATCTGGTGAGCTGCAGTTTCTGAGCTCTTGGACTCGATATGGTGCGAGCTCCTAACTCTGCATTTTGGCATGTTTCCAGTCTCTTGATCTGCTGATCCAATCCAGCATGGAATTTCCTTAGAGAAGTCTCATCCCAAAACAACTCGGCATGAACTTGCTTGAAGACGAGGTCTGTCTGTTGGAGTATTTCTTGTATTGCTATTTTGGCATCCTCTTCATGGGATGCTTCATTCATGCTCATTACATTTTCTTCAAGGAGAGGTGAGAAGTCCACAATATCTCCAATACATTCTAAGGGAATGGTGGCTCTCATATGACTTCCCAAGAGTTCCAAGTTTCCTTTGTTGTCTTCTTGTAGTCTGCTGTGAAGTTGATCGCAGTGCTGAGATGAGACGTTGGTGAAGAACATCACTAGACAGGTTTGTAGAAACCAACATTGTGTCTTCATAATGGAGATGAAGGAATATGGCCTCTTTTTTTAAATAGTGGAATCTGGAAGATTGGTTCTTCTGAAAGGTGCTCCTATGTCTGCTGCATCTTTGAATTTATACCAGATTGTAATTTCTTTTTTCTGTTTCCCTACTGATTCTTTGTGTTCTGATTTTCACTTTTCATCTTGCTTGTGTATACCCCCAAACCATTCTGAAAGGGGATCATATTTGGAAAGCGGAATGTTGAATGTGTACATTTTCCCCCCAAAATTAAATTAAATCAAAATTGTTAACTGAAAATGAACAATCTGATGCAACTTACTTTCAACGTTCCTAATTATTTTAAAGATGAATATAAAGTAGGGTTTTTGTGTGTGTTGTAATAGATATTATGGCTTCCGTATTTACTTGTTTTTTGTTAAATAATTTCTGATAGCCTAGAATTCCCCCAGAGATAAATCTTGTAGGACTTTTCACTCATGTGATTGTACGAAGCAGATCATATATAGATAGTATTCCAAAAAGGGTATAAACAGTTATGAATAACAATACAGAAAGTCCACAACTTACGACCGTAATGCAGCCTATGGCCATAAGTCATGATGAGACTGTTGGGAGCACGTCTTTCTGTCCATTTTCTTCTGAGTCAGAAAAAGAGACCAAGCAATCAGAACACAAGGAGAGCCGCTGGAACTGAGGTCTCCCTTTTTATTTCCAAAAGCAATATAGAGTGCTTTGGGGGGCATCTGGCAACTGTCTGACGAGAGTTTTATAAGAATGGGAGGTCTCTGTGAAGCAAATGTGAGTGTGATGTTTAATTTATGACCAGAGGAATTGAGAGGAAATATTTTGCTTGTTATCTCCTTTATCAGAAAAGATCTTCATGGTTAAGCCTCTGGATTTTCTCTTTTATGGTCATGGGCATAGGTGTTCAATTCCCATCCCTTTTCAATGTGGATTGGCTGTAGCGATTGATTGCTGCCTGTCTGTGCTCTTTCTACCGCCATCTACTAGAGCTTCGAATTATTACTTTCTTCTGTTTATCTAAGGTCGCGTGAGACAACATACCTCCACGATTGTCAATTGGTGGTGAAAAGTTTGCTTTCTTTTTTAAAAAAAATAAATTTTATTGATTTTCAAAGACAATACACAAACAAACAAAACATAAAACATAAAAACATAAAACATCTTTTCTGAAAGCAGCTTGATCCCGGGTTACATCTCTTCATACAGACACAAATTCAAATTCATGCTCATTTTATATACCATTCCATATCTTATTGCCATTTTATATTTTCTATATAGCTTCTCCCCTCTTTTAACTTTTTTAGTTTTATTTTATTTATCTCATCTCATCTAAGTTTAGCTGATTATGTTTATTAGTCTGTCCTGTTTCCAGCTATCTATTATCTTTTCTCTTTAAACAAAATTTCTCCTGTACACTAATTGGAGTATGACGCTTTTATCTCTTTCCCCTATATTTATAACACTTAGTATAGTACATAACTTCCATTTGGATTCTGCTTAGTACATTCTAAAGTTACACACTATATTTTAAAGAAAGAAAAAAAATTATAAATATGTAATATAATTAAAACAACAATCCATACTAATTCAAATCTATCATTAATATTAATATTATTTAAATTTTGAACATTTTGCACATTACTTTTCAGTTAAATATCATACTTTTATGGGAACACTTATAAACTTTCCATAATTATTTCCCCCCCACTTCACTTATATTTTAAAACTTTGTGTCATTAAAATGTTCCCATTCCTTCCTACTTCAATTCTCTCATTTATTTCATTACCTTACTTTTGTTCACAGAAATTTCACTGAATTACACTGAATATTTTATCCCACTTTTTAATCACATATTGTTTCCAATTTTCTAACATTATTTCTAATACAAATATAACAATACAATCTTATGTACCTTTGCAGAATTCCTTCTTCAATTAAGTTTTTATCCATTATCTCTAAATAAATCCTGTTTCTTTACATCTTGCTCCACACCATTGAAACTTCTCATCCCTTCCTTCCTCTCTTGCTTCTTCTCACTGCCCTTTTTACCCCCTTGTCTCTCCACCTCCATTTCCCTCTTCTGTATTCCCCCTTTCTGTTGTTTTCTAACATTATATCCACTTTTCACCTTATTTTCCCTTTTTTGGTCGTTTTTTAGGTCTTAAAATCTCCATTTTCTTTTCCTCCATTCCCCTTTCTTCCCCAAGTAACGTTACTTGTTCATCAAAGATGGCTTCTTCTTTGTCCCAATCATGTTGTTGCGCAGTCAGTTTCTCATAAGTACAAATCGCCATTTCTAAGAATTGAAAAAGAGAACCAAGATAGCCCTTCCCTTCTTGTTCCTCTTCTTTGTATTTTTTGAATTCAATTTTCAGTTCATCCACAAGTGATGCCATTGTAGAAAAAAATATTTTTTTTCCCAAACAACCACCCAATTGTTTTTAATCCTTCAGATATAATTTCCAAAAGTCCCAAAGTCACCAAACAGTTCATATAAGCTGTTTCTTTTAATACTTTCTTCTTTCTTTACTTTCTCTTCTTGGGGTTACTGTTTAATTACAAAATTCCAGTTAAAATGTATCTTTTAAAAGTCTTGTTTGTATTTAATGATTCTTTCAAGTTCTAGGCAATCTCCTCCTTCTTTCCAAATCTCACCCCAATTCGTTTCCTCTCCCTTCCCACTTACAGCAAAAAAAGTTTTTTTTTAAATGTTAAGAAATCCTTATTATCCCCTTGACATTTAGTTATCCATTTTAGTTACCTATTGATACCAAAGCGGGTTTTTCCGATTTCTCATTCATTTCTGTTCGCTATCAACGTTAGGAAGGAGAGTGGAACAAAAAGAACTTTCCCTTTTAACTTTCATTCGCCGCTTGCAAGTCTCTGGGAGCGATGTATCTGTTGCAAATTTTAAAATCCAGGGTACCTTAGTTGTTGCTTTTTTTGTCCCGGTCAGCCAAAAAACTTCCACTTCTTAACTTCCTCCTGCACTTTCTTTTCCGGCTGAACGCTTCTTTGTGGCGGCCATTTCTGACCGCCGCTCTTATCGCCTTCGGAAAAGGGAGTTTAGCCGGCTAGGGAGGAGAGGTGTGATTTCTCTCGACCCTGCCAGATCTCCCCTGTCTTTACCACCTTCTACGGGGTGGCTTAGCCCTGAAGCCGGATGGCTCAGGGCACTCCAGCGGCGAGCGCAGGCAGAAACCACGCAAGATTGCGGATTCCTGCCTGCCCCGAAGCGCTGCAAACCGGAAGTCCCCCAGAAAGGTTTGCTTTCTGTAGTCTATCTCAGTCTGCCAGTGATCTTAGCACCTTGAGCAATCTTCAGCGCCTTGAGTTTATTATCTTCCTGGCTTTCGGAAGTGATCAGATATATTAGGATACGTCCATCTTAATCGGTTAAGGAAACCGATTATATTTTATGAATGGAGACAAGCTTTCCCCATCTTAATAAGCAGTGCTGGCAGATGGCATAAGCGGTTTAAAGGAAAATAAAGAGACCAGGGTGCTTTCTTATGGGATTTCTCCTTATTCCTAAAAAAAGTACAGAGAAGAGCAACCAGGATGATTAGGGGACTGCAGACTAAAACATAGAACGAACGGTTGCAGGAACTGGGTTTGGCTAGTCTAGTAAAGAGAAGGACCAGGGGAGACATGATAGTGGTCTTCCAATATTTGAGGGGCTGCCACAGACAGGAAGGGGTCAAGCTATCTTCTAAAGCTCCAGTAGGCCAGACAAGGAATAATGGATGGAAACTGAACTAGAAGAGATTTAACCTGGAAATAAGGATAAACTTTCTGACAGTGAGAATAATCAACCAATGGAACAGTTTGCGCTTGGAAGTTGTGGGAGCACCATCACTTGAGACTTTCAAAAAGAGATTGGACTGCCATTTGTCAGAAATGGGGTAGGGTCTCCCGCTTGGGTGGAGGGTTGGTCTAATTGACCTGTAATGTCCCTTCCAACTCTGATTATCTGTTAACCTGTTAATTTGCCAGTGAAAGGGAGCTTGGAGAGACAGTGCGTGGCCCGGCCAGGCACAGTTTTTGGCTGCAGTGGCCTCCTGCCGCCCTTTGACAGCAAAAATGGAGCTTGAGGAAGTCTCACGCGGCCTGCCCGGGCTCCATTTTCACTGGCAGAGGCACCGTGGACCAGTCCTTCACTGTTTGCAGGGCGGGCCCATGGGCAAGATCTAAGCACCTCATGGTCGGGATCTGGCCCACGGGCCTTGAGTTTGACATTCCTGGTTTAACTGACCTGGTCCTATGCAGAACCTTATTCTATGTCAAAATTTGTAGGTTATACTCTTTGCCTATCCAGATGAACATCATCGTGTTGCTTTCATTTGTCTGATTATCTGATTGTGGAATTCTCTCCAAGCAATTGCCCAAAATCATCGGTTTGCAACACAGGACGAAAAATGATATTTTCCAGCTGTTTTCTGCTGTCCACTGAACTGAAACTCCTTGTAGGTAAACTTTGTCTCTCTTTTTCTCTGTTCCGTTTATAACAAATAATACATCCAAATCTTTAAAGGAAGAAGGGAAAAGTGATTTGATGAAGAAAAAACTAGTGCTACTACATCATTTACAATGTAGAAATAAAGCTGAAAAAACAAAACTTCTGTTGAAGTTGACACGCAAGGTGACAAGCAGAAGTACAGTACACTATCGAAATATCTAAAAAAATTAGCCCTCTCGTGGTGATAAATGTTATTTTGTTTGATATTATCTTCTGTTGAAGTGGGAACAATGAAAAATCACTTCAATGAATTGTGGGTTTATCTCACTTTAACCTCACTGAGTCAAAATCCTATCTGTGCCCTACAACCACAAGAACTGTCCAAAATTGATTTGCATTAACATTTTTATATTTAGTTTGGTTGAAAGAAGGAACAATAAAAAGCAGGCAATTGTATTGTGGAGAGAAGAAATATTAATTTTTATCATCTGTGAAAATAATATCTTTAACTGTCTTCAAACAGTGAAGAGCCAGTTTGGTCCAGTGGTTAAGGCACGAGGCTAGAAAGCGATAGGTCACGAGTTCTGGTCCTGCCTTAGTCGTGAAAGCCAGCTGGATGACCTTGGCCCAGTCAGTTTGTCTCAGCCCAATCCACCTTACAGGTTCTTGTTGTGGGGAGTAAGAAGAGTGAGTTATGTTTCATATGTTCTTACGTTTGTGTTATTTGTAAAAACAATAAAAATGGGATATACATAAATAAAGAGCAGTAGTAAAAACGTGTTATGATTTCAGTGCAGATTATAATTTAAACCAATTGTATGATAACATGCCAGTGTTTGTGTTGAACAAAAGTGATCAGATATTAAGGACAGAGCTTCATGAATTAACACATTTTACAACTTCATTAAAGGAAGATTTCTGATCTTTTGGATTAAGTGGAAGAATGATTAAATGTTGGGTTTCATGAATTTTTATATTATCCTCCGTAATATATTTACACATTACAGATAATCAGAGTTGGAAGGGACCTTGTAGATCATCTAGTCCAGCCCCCCGCCCAAGCGGAAGACCCTACGCCATTTCTGACAAATGGCAGTCCAATCTCTTCTTGAAAGTCTCAAGTGATGGCGCTCCCACAACTTCCGAGGGCAAGCTGTTCCATTGGTTGATTGTTCTTACTGTCAGGAAGTTTCTCCTTATTTCCAGGTTAAATCTCTCCTTGTTCAGTTTCTATCCATTATTCCTTGTCTGGCCTACAGGCGCTTTAGAAAATAGCTGGACCACTTCCTCCCTGTGGCAGCCCCTCAAATATTGAAAGACTGCTATCATGTCTCCCTGGGTCCTTCTCTTTACTACACTAGCCAAGCCCAGTTCCTGTAACCGTTCGTTGTATGTTTTAGCCTCCAGTCCCCTAATCATCCTGGTTGCTTTTCTCTGTACTTTTTCTAGAGTCTCAACAACTTTTTTATAATGTGGTGAACAAAACTGCATTACTTTAGGTGTGGTCTTACTAAGGCTTTATACAGTGGTATTAATACCTCACTTGATCTTGGTTGTATCCCACTGTTAAAGCAATTTAGGACTGCATTAGCTTTTTTGACTGGTGCTGCACACTGCTGGCTCATATTCAGCTGGTTGTCCACTAAGACCCTAAGATCCCCTCTCACAGTTACTGCTATTGAGCCTGGTTTCACTCAGCCTATACATGTACTTTTGGTTTTTCTTGCCTAAGTGTAGGACTTTACTTTTCTCTACATTGAATTTCATTTTGTTAGATATGGCCCAGTGTTCTAGTCTGTCAAGATCCACCTGGATCTTGAGCCGATCTTCTTGGGTGTTAGCTATTCCTGCCAGCTTAGTATCATCTGCAAATTTGGTAAGTTCCCCTTCTATTCCCTCATCTAAGTCATTAATGAAGATACTGAAGAGTACTGGGCCTAAGACGGAACCTTGTGGCACCACACTCCTTACTTCCCTCCATGTAGACTTAGATCCATTAAGGACTACTCATTGAGTATGGTTTGTCAGCCAGGTGCGAGTCTATCTAGTGGTGATGCTATCTATTCCACTCTTTTCTTGCTTACTAAGAAGTAGGTTGTGGTCTACTTTGTCAAATGCCTTGCTAAAATCTAAATATATTATGTCCACAGTATTTTGCTGGTCTATTAATTTAGTCACTATGTTGAAGAATGAAATAAGATTGGTTTGGCATGATCTGTTCTTAACAAACCCATGCTGATTGCTAGTTATTACTTTACTTGTTTCTAGATGTTGGCAAATCTGTTTTTTTATTATCTTTTCCAGTATCTTCCCGCGTATTGATGTTAGGCTGATTGGTCTATAGTTTCCTGGGTCTGATTTTTTTTTCAGTTTTTGAAGACGGGAACCACATCAGCTCTTTTCCAGTCCTCTGGTAGTTCTCTGGTGCTCCAGGATTTTTGAAAGATATGCTCCGGTGCTCCAGAATCATCTCAGTGGTTCTGAGATGACCTCTGCCAGCTCCTTTAAAACTCCTGGATGTAATCCATCAGGCCCCCGTAATTTGTGCTCATCAAGATCAGACAGGTGTTCTCTTACTATTTCTTTTTCCTTATTTTAACTTTTATTTCTGGTAATATGTTTGTATTATTTATAATTATCTTTAAAAGTATAATTGTAATACCATAATTCTATACATTCTTGGAAAGAAACTTGGCAATTTTTAATTTGGTTTTTTTCCAAATAAAGCTGCATAATATTCCACAACATGGAAGGAAGGAAGGAAGCTATATGCCCAGACTAAAATAGATGAAATTAATCCAAATAGAGAAGATAATTCAAATGACCAATTTTATTTGAAATTAGAATGTTAATAGACAGACTTCTTGAATTTTATAACATAGCAAGGAAGACCTGGATAGTATAAATACAGAGCATAAATAATAGATAGATAAATAAATAGATAAACAATATAAAGAAATTAATAATAAATAAGTATTGGCCAGCAATTTATACATTGTATTGATATAATGACAATAAATAAATAAATAAATAAATAAATACATACATACATACATACATACATACATACATACATACATACTACTGTAATTCTCTAGTGGAATTAATATTTTTAAAAAAGAATAAAGATATTTTGTAAAATAGTTTCATCAAAACTACTTCTATAACACTTGAACATCTGCACTCACTAGTTATGTTGGATCTCATCTAAACCTGTCGGCATAATTTGTCTCCAAAGGAAGCAAAGTGAGCAATAGTGACTTGTTACCTTTCCCAAAGTTGCTTCTCTTTATAGGCTCTGTGGTTCAAGTGGTCTAGTAGAGTCAAATGAATCACACAACTTTCGGTAGCAATTGAATCAGCTTTGCAGGTGCATTGCAGCCACTTCCGCTGTGTTTCAGCCCAAAAATATTGTGGAAACAACTTCTGTCTGATTGGTGTGATTTCCCTGAGTTTCAATGGAGATGAATTATCCAGTACGTCTCTCGTGTGATGTCAACTGTCTCTCTTAGCTAATTGAAACCTCTTTGTATCATTAAGTCGATAATTTAAATTCTACTGCATTTGATGTTAGGATCATGAATTTTTACCCTGTATATAATACCATAGAAACGTGCATCGATTTTAAGGGAATGAATAAAAGAACAAAATTTTATCTTTTCACGCAGAATCCTTTGATCAAGTTCCCGTTGGAATCTGTGGAAGCAATTCAAGGAAACTTGACAAATTTGGCAGGAAACCTTTGAGTTTGTTTTGGGAGGACTTTTTCTGTGGATTTTGGTCCTTGCTTTTTTTGACTAAGGCTCCATTGTTTTATTTTGCTTTTCAGTTGATAACTTTGTGAAGCTGAAGCAGTCAAAGAGAAATTGGAAACAGGAAACATCAGAGGCTTTCTAGGAATACGTGAAAGGCACGGAGGGAAAGCTTAATTTTTTCTGCTTTTCAGATTGCATCATAGAGAGCAAGTCAAGCTAGAAGGAAAAGGAAAAACAGTGAGAAATCCCTATTCATGTTAACAATTGTTTCAACGATTAAATATTTTAATTCAAATGAATAAATGTAGTTGTATCCTTGCTTCATATAAAAGGGAACTATACTTTTCTACCGAACCTAATTTAAGCCAAGGGATTCCTAAAACATTGGATTCATAAAAAGTGTATGTCTTTACTTATTAGAGCTATACAAATCATTCCATGGCGCTCAAATGATCATGACAGGCCTTGACATGATTGCTTCTACTTTGCCATTTGAGAAGGAGATCCAGGGGGGCATTTCACTCATGATGAAATCATGTTGTGCAATTATTTGTGTAGCCCAATTGTTCTTATAGTGGATTGAGTTGCCATTCAATTTTGCCCCCTTGTAACACTCAAAGGTCAAAGATTGTAGCAATTTAAGTCTAGATATTAGAGATTTAGGTCAAGCTATATATGAAACCTACAATCACCACGTCTTCATACTAGTTTCTTTCTTAGATGCAAAATAGCCAGTCAGAGGCCTTTTAAAAGAAATCATACAATACAGAAAAATATATATTCTGTATTATAATTCCAAATGGTGGGGCATTGTAGAATGAGATATTTTTATAGAATAAGATTTATTTTTTTTCATGGACACCATTTGATAATCCCAGTTTCACAAGGTTCACAGTTGAGTTGGGCCTTCCCTTGTCAAAAAAAGTTGTGTCTTCATAATTGCTTGTATTAGGGATCTAAAGGTAACTTGAAGGACAATAGAGAAATGAAACAGAAAATTCCTAGCATAACATATTCATTGGGAAGGACTACTATAGTTAAGAGTGTGGACAAAGAGAGTAGCAATTATCCCCATGTAAGAATACAGAAACGCCTCAATGGAGATTGTTAACAAAGATATTCTGTCGATGATATCAAACACAATAGTCATGTAATTCATATAATGTTTCTCAAAAGAATCATATCAAATATTTTTGGGAAGACAGAATTTTGATGTACATATCATAAGAAGTAACTGTAAATTTTCCTAATTTCCCCATTTCCCTTTCAATTCTAATGCAAAATAATATTTCATAAGTACTTGATACCTTGAATTGGAATCCTTTGGATCAGTTGATGAATCAATAGGAAACATTCTCTGAGTTGGATCTGGACAATCTCCCAGGCGCAGGAGCTGTATTGCTTATCTTTCAGGAAATCATTCAGCCCTTGGAAATACCTCTTCACTCTTAATCTGGTGAGCTGCAGTTTCTGAGCTCTTGGACTCGATAGGGTGCGAGCTCCTAACTCTGCATTTTGGCATGTTTCCAGTCTCTTAATCTGCTGATCCAATCCAGCATGGAATTTCCTTAGAGAAGTCTCATCCCAAAACAACTCGGCATGAACTTGCTTGAAGACGAGGTCTGTCTGTTGGAGTATTTCTTGTATTGCTATTTTGGCATCCTCTTCATGGGATACTTCATTCATGCTCATTACATTTTCTTCAAGGAGAGGTGAGAAGTCTGCAATATCTCCAATACATTCTAAGGGAATGGTGGCTCTCATATGACTTCCCAAGAGCTCCAAGTTTCCTTTGTTGTCTTCTTGTAGTCTGCTGTGAAGTTGATCGCAGTGCTGAGATGAGACGTTGGTGAAGAACATCACTAGGCAGATTTGTAGAAACCAACATAGTGTCTTCATAATGGAGATGAAGGAATATGGTCTCTTTTTTTAAATAGTGGAATCTGGAAGATTGGTTCTTCTGAAAGGTGCTCCTGAGTCTACTGCATCTTTGCATTTATACCACTAGGATATTGTAATTTCTTTTTTCTGTTTCCCTACTGATTCTTTGTATTCTGATTTTCATTTTTAAATTAAATCAAAACTGTTAACTGAAAATGAACAATCTGATGAAACTTACTTTCATCGTTCCTAATTATTTTAAAAATGAATTTAAAATCGGGCATTTTTTTGTTGTGTTGTAATAGATATTATGGCTTCTGTATTTAAAAATAATTTCTGATAGTCTAGAATTCCCCCAGAGATAAATCTTGTAGGAGTTTTCACTCATCTGATTGTACAAAGCAGATCATATATAGATAGTATTCCAAAAAGGGTATAAACAGTTATGAATAACAATACAGAAAGTCCTCAATTTACGACCGTAATGCAGCCTATGGCCATAAGTCGTGATGAGACTGTTGGGAGCATGTCTTTCTGTCCTTTTTCTTCTGAGTCAGAAAAAGAGACCAAGCAATCAGAACACAAGGAAAACTGCTGGAACTGAGGTCTCCCTTTTTATTTCCAAAAGCAAAATATAGAGTGGTTTGGGGGGCATCTGGCAACTGACTGACGAGAGTTTTATAAGAATGGGAGGTCTCTGTGAAGCAAATATGAGCGTGATGTACAATTTTATGACCAGAGGAATTGAGAGGAAATATTTTGCTTGTTATCTCCTTTATCAGAAAAGATCTTCCTGGTTAAGCCTCTGGTTTTTCTCTTTTATGGATGTAGGAGGTGTAAAGTCTGGCAATACACTTAAGCCAAAAATGAGCCAAAACAAAGACTTAAATGGAGGCTTGCAAATTATATAAAGCAGATTTTTATTCTTTGATCAAAGTTAAAGAATCTGGGTTCCTAGCACATCACAAGGGACATGGGAGAAAAATTCTACAAAATACAGAATGATGTCTTGTCCTTCTTATACACGGAAAAGTCTTTGTTCTTAGTTCTCTAATTACCTTGTAAATCTCTAGTCATGAAATCTAACTAAGATTTACGTCTTCCTGCAACAGACAGATTCCAGTCAGGTCGTATTATATATAGTATATAAAATCATACATTGCAATGTCCTACCTGTCAACAAATCCTTCAGCTTTCAACCATAACAACACAAGAGCAAACAATAGATGCAAACTCAAGGTTAATCGCACCAAACTTGATTGCAGGAAATACGACTTCAGCAACAGAGTGGTCAATGTCTGGAATATTCTACCTGACTCTGTGGTTTCTTCCCCAAACCCCAAAAACTTTAACCTTAGACTGTCTACTATTGACCTCACCCATTTCCTAAGAGGTCTGTAGGGGGCGTGCATAAGCACACCAACGTGCCTACCGTCCCTGTCCTATTGTTTCTTTTATTTTTTTATTTTTCTTATATGTATCCATGTGTTCATAACTATGTTTTTATTTATACCTATTATCTTGTAAGCAATTGACAAAAATAAATAAAGAAATAAAAATAAATAAAAGTATTTACCTTTCTTCATGAAGGAAAACAGATGGATTCAGATTGATTTAGATGGGACAATCATGTGTCATGAGTTATAATTGTTTTACAACAAGTGAAAGGTTAAAGAAATATTTTCTACAACAGCAAGATATAGAGATAAATACTTCTACATATATAAGAAAACAACTGCCTAACATCAAGATAAGACATGCCTATAGAGTAACTCTCTATTTAATGCTATATTTTATTTCTTTATTTATTATCCTTCATTTCTCCGTTTTGTTTTAAAGGATAGAATTCTTTCTATCAGAGTGAATGAGGAAAGATAAAGGCATTGATAAGAGGCAACAGAAAAAGTTTCCTTTGATGGCTCCCAAAAGCTTTCAACCATGAAGGTGTAGCAGTCAGGGGGAAAAAGTTCTGGAAAGAAATTTACAGTATCCAATTTTCCATGCCAATTATTTTCAGATGTTTATATCACTGTCTGTGAGTTTCCAAACAGGTGTTACGCAAACACAAACCTAAAAAATTCTTCACAGCCATGGTTCTTCTTGAAATTACAGGCTGCCCATTTTCAAGGGATGATTACTATACCTGTCCTAACTCTTAGTTATTGTGCAATCCTGGCTGTTTAGTATTTATTTATTTATTTTACACACAATGAGCCCTCGGACTTCTACTCATGAGACTATCAGTGCAACATCTGGGCAGCATCATTTGTGAGTTATATTCCTCCCCCATGGAATTAGCAGAGAGAGGTGACTTCTTGTGCCTTAGTGGCACAGAGCAAAAATCAACCTAGGAGCAGCTTCGTGTGGAGGTACTAGGAGAAACTTTGCCTAATTCTGAATGGTGTGTGTGTCTCTATATATATATGTGTATGCAGCTACTTTTCAATGCAAACATGTTGGACAAATTTCCCACCCATCAGACAGAAGTCCAAAGTGTTCAAGACCAAGGTGTTCAAACGTTGCTGTGGCAACCTCTTTCAAATACACAATCCTTACATGAGTACATTAAAGTGGTTACAATATAAATGGGACAACAAAGAAAACATTACAATGAATTTCCACCCTCCCCCCATAATCTTTCCAGCTGTCTTTTGGGAAGTGAAAAAGAGTCTTTTACTGGTCTATCAGCTTCACTTGGGATCTTCAGCTGGAATAACATAAGATGACACTCAGGCAGGAAAAATAAAAAATCCTGGCACTCCTGCAAGGAGAAAAAATCACAAACAAAGTCTATTCATACCACCATGACCACATCAGCTTTTGGTAATTTTTATTCTCAGTTGGTCTTCTCCAGGAAACACTTTCCACTCTTTTAAGTTCATCAACTGGGGTCCACCCTTTGTCTTTTGTTCAGACTGCTGTTTCAGTGGTCAGCAAGATTTGGTAGGACCTGTCCCGGGCTTTTATCAGGGCCCAATCACCAGGCTGGAACTTATGGACAGCAAATTCGAGAGATAGAGTTTGAGCTAGAAGTCCTTTGCTTCTGAAGTGAGATAAAGAAGAGTAGAGGCAAAGTATACAGTTCTTTTCAGACATATCTTTAGTTTCACACTGTGTGATTTCCCCCATTCTGTTTAAGTGTGATAATCCAAACATCATTTCAGAAGGTAAAGTATCCCTTTTTGGAAATTCAGAACCAGGCCAAGGGTAAACAGTTGGTCCATGGCATAGATGAATTTGCATTCCACAGAACATGACATTCCCACCAAATTCCCACACTCCATTTTTTGATTGAAGCGTTTTTGCAGAAAAATGAGTTGCTGTCCTACTATCCATATCTAGGTATTATCTGCTCCAGTATAATTTTGGTTCTCATGGCTGGATAAGCCTCAACCCACCCAGTCAAGTGATCCACTATCTTAAAAAATAATAATTAAATCTTCCCTCTTTTAGCTACTCCCCCAAGGGAATATAATTTAAATCAAGTCTAACCTTAGGCTATAATATAAGTACCCCAACACAATAATGTTCAAAATCCAAACCTCCATATAAATATCTTTTATCCTTGACAGGTAGGGTCTAGCATTTTGGAGAAAAATGCCACTGGCTGTCTTTTTCCTTTCCACTTCTGTGTTGAAAAACCCTCAAAAGCCATTCCCTAATCTGTGTAACACTAGGCTCTTCTTCTGGTAGTTTAGCATACAAGTCTTCATTCAAAATAAGTGTAATTATCCATCCATTCACATCTTACAATATCCAGCCAATACTCATCCCTGTAACAACTCCTAAAAGGGCAACAACTTCTGTTGCTGACAAACAAACAAACATGCCATAGGATGGAGCACAGTGATTCCTAAATACGTAAAATCAGTGTGTCAGACTCAGATTCCATTCACATGGAAGAAAATTCTCATTAAATCAAAAACATTTACAAATGTAAGCAAAATATTTCAAAATCATTTCTTTTTAGATAGGTTTAATTAAGCATTTTTAAACCTCAAAAATTTTCAGAAGAAAAAAAAATCAAAATTGTATTTAGAAAAGAAGAATATATTTGCATAGCTTTCAATATGCAAGCATATTTTTTTGGTAGTGTAGACTGCAAAAGGCAGGAATCAGATATCACTCTTTTAAGAAAAGATTGGGTAACAATTTGTCTAAAAGGGTATAGGTTTTCTGCCTAAGCAGACTAGAAGACCTCCAAGGTCCCTTCCAGCTCTGTTATTCTAAAACTTCTAAAAACCTTTACCCCGCCTTTCTCAGGCTGGCTCTGCAGAGAGGGAGAAGGCGGTGGGGGGGGATAGTTAAAATGAGAAGGGAGGTAGTTCTCCCTCCCCTGCTTCTCTCTTCAACCTCCAAGGTAAAAAGAAAAAAAAATCCCTGTGCAAAAGAAGGGAGGTTAAATTACACAGAATTCTCACCTCCCTTCTCCACTCAGTCTCTCTCTCTCTCTCTTCATCTAATCACACACATTTCACACACACAAACACACAAATTTCACTCCCAAATCCTTCATGGGATTTTATTTCTTTATTATCCTTCAGAAGCATGGGCATTGGTGTTGAATTCCCATGCCTTTTCAATGTGGATTGGCTGCAGCGATAGATTGCTGCTTGTCTGTGCTTTTTCTACCGCCACCTACTAGAGCTTCGAATTATTACTTTCTTTGGTTTATCTAAAGTTGCGGGAGACAACATACCTCCGATATTCTCAATTAGAGGTGAAAGGTTTGCTTTCTGTAGTCTATCTCCGTCTGCCAGTGATCTTAGCACCTTGAGCGATCTTCAGCGCCTTGGGTTTATTACTTTCCTGACTTTTGGGATTGATCAGATATATTATTATACCTCCATCTTAATTGGTTAAGGAAACCAATTTTATTTTATGAATGGAGACAAGCTTTCTCCATCTTAATAAGCAGTGCTGGCAGATAGGGTGTTGGAGCTGGACCTATTCCTTCCCATCCACACATAACAGATGCACAATATAAATACTTATGCTGCACATTCTGTCACAACCATAGTTCACAAATCAGCGTGTCTCACACTTTGTTCCAAGGGCAACCAAACAAATCACATTTTGCCTGAAGGTTTATTTTACAGAATTTATTAGTGTGTACACACACACAACAAAGAAAGAAACATTAAAATACAGAATATTGGGTATCAAAAACTTTGTTCACAAGAGGAGCTAAATAAACACTGGCAAGATTGGACATTTTGCCATCAATAATATTGTGCATCTCTTTAAATCTCTCTCTCTCTTTCTCTCCCTCCCTTCCTCCCTCCCCCACCTCTCTCTCCTTCCTCCCCTCTGTCTCCAGCAGGTTGAGTCCAGGTCAACTCCACCAGAGGGCTAAGACTACTTATATTGAGACTAATCATAGTGATAGAATTTTGCAATTCAGAATGTTGAGAAGCCCTGTGCATCAATCTTGGAAGACATGGTTAATCCCTTCTCTAATCACAGAATCATTTCCCACACACTTTTTAATGTCCTTTATTAATCAAACAAGGACACAAAAGCTCAATGAAGATGGCCGAATTTAGTGCTGTAGCAATAGTAGCTTCAGAAAAGGTCAGATATGAAAATAATATTTACAAAATATTATATATAGGATATATATAGGATACACACACACACACACACACACACACACACACGTGTGTGTGGATCTTTGGTTATTCGGGTTTTCTCCCGCGTAGAATTGGAAGTGTCTAGGTGACATTTCGATGCAGTCTCATTCATCATCTTCAGGCTTGTGTCTTCAGCTCTGTGCTTCTCAGAGTAAATTGTATTTCAGATTGCAGTTCACTAATTTTAATTGAATGGATTATTTAGAAACCCATGAAATATGTTATGAGATAGTAAGTATTTTGCTTTCTGGGAAGGACTGTTGGTGTCTTTGTAGTGGAATTCAATTCTGTCCATTGTATCTCTAATTGATAGTTAAGTTGGAATACAGAAAAATGTTTAAAGTTTCCCATTTGTGTTGGAATAATTTACATAAAAAGAACATTTTGAGCTACAGGCAAGAAGTTCTTAACATAAATTTTCGAGAACCTTCAGAAAGAGGAATAATAATTTCTGCCATGATGTTTTGACTGGGTTTTTTTTTTAAAAAAATCCTGTTTGTAATAAAGAAATGTGTATAAAATTGACCAAGAATAAATTACTCTATACTCTATAGTTGTATATCATTTGGGCCTAAAATCTATTTTGTGAATTAGTGATTGCAGGAACATAATCACATTTAGTTTGAGCAAAAGAATTGTAAAAGCAGATTATGTGCATAATACTTCCTAGTCTAGATCATATAAAATAAAGGGGAAAATATTTGGAATGTTATTTATTGGCCAGATTTGTTAGTTTTTTATGCTTTCCACTGCTTTAAAAACATTTAATGGTAAGTTAAATTAATAAGCTATCATCAGACACCAACTTCCATATAAATATGCACCAACTTGTGTAAATTCTGTAATTGCAGTCCAAAAAAAGGGTCACTCAACACAATACTTCCCAAATGCATGGAATAATACAAATTAACAATATGGCTACCATTTTTAATAAATAGTAAATTCAAAATAAATAAAGCTAACAAAAATATACAATATGAATAATACAAAATTAAATCAATATTCATAAGCAACATATATATCAGATTTCAGGTTACACAACATTCATAATATTTTATGATTGCTGTTAACAATGGAAAAAAATACAGCAACATTATATTTAGCTCTTTTTAGATATGCACACATATATCATAAGTGTTACAGTCTCTGATCTTTGAATATCAAAAAATCTTATGCTTCCATGGAAAACTGGATGTCTAGGTAAACAAGCTAGAATATTTTTCATCTATTTTATTTCAAGAAAATTGGTTTGGTGGGGATTTCTTGCCAAGGAAAGAAAATTCTTGAGGCATTCAGAGAATGTTCTAAGCCAGGGTTGTCCAACCTTGGCAACTTTAAGACTTGTTCCCCAGTCAGCATGGGGAATTGAAGTCCAAAAGTCTTAAACTTTGGTTTCAATATGAACTACTTTTAAGTATCTTGTCCTAATCATCACAACACAAAACATAATTAAAGGAAAAGGAAAGGAAAGGAAACATATTTCATGATGGAAATCTTATAAGCATGGGATATTCCTCCAATGAAGCTTCAGAAGGTTTCAGAAGGTGGAAATAATGTTTTTCAATATCTGCTAGGTGGATATTTTATAGAGATTCTGCCGTTTTGACTTCCATTTTTACTCAAGTAAAAGAATTCAAGAAGTGGGTAAAACAATACAAAAAAAGAAGTATTTTGTATTTTCTAAAGACACGTCAAAGGCATTAGTGAAAGATGAACAATTTCATTTTCCTGCTTTTGTTGCATCACTGGGAGCATATCAACCTAGAACTAAAAAGAGAAGTAATTAAAACTCCTTGTTGAGTTTTTACAATTATTATAGTTATAAAACATTTTCCATTTTTGAACTGAACATTTTTAACATATGCATACCACTCAGAAAAAGGAAAGATTCTATTCCAGTTTTAAATTATTTTTAAATTTTAAATTACAGTGCTGGCATTCTGGATATATCTCTATTTTTTAAAAAAAACATGTAGCAAAATGGAGTAGCATTAAATTTTGCCTCTTAAAATAAATCAAAATGATGAAAACCTTTCACTGAGTTTATTAAAAGAACTGTGCTGTATGCTAGAAATATTCAATTTGGAGTGATTATCTAAGTACCTTCACTTGGAATCCTTTGATTGAGATGGTTAATCCACTCAAAACATTCTCTGATTTGGATCTGCATAATCTTCCAGGCACACAGATTGTACTCTTTATTTTTCAAGAAGCCTCTGAGTCTCTGAAAATATCTTTTCACTCTCAGCCTGGTAAACTGTAGTTTCTGACCTCTTCGAGATTTGGTGCCACGTTTCACCTCAATATTCCAGCAAGCTCTTGTGTTCTTTATCTCCTGATGCAGTCCAATGTGGAATTCTCTTAGTGAATTCTCATCCCAAGCCAATTCACTATGGCTTTCCTTGAAGATGAGGTCTATCTGTTGGAGAAGTTCTTTGATAGCTACCTTGGCGTTCTCCCCCTGTAATTCATTAATCATGTTCATCAAATTTTCTTCACTGCTATCAAGGGAGAAATCAATTATGTCCCTGATACATTGTTGGGGAATGGTTGATCCCATATTTCTCATTGGGAGAATCAGGTTGCGCAGGTTGGCTTCATGTAGCCTGCTGCGAAGTTGGTTGCAGTTCTGGGATGAAATTTCAGTGAAGAAGACCCCTAAGCAAATGAACAGACACCAATATCTTGTGGTCATAGTAGACATGTTGGATGAGAGTTTCAAGGTTTATTCCCTGGAAAGATTCTTTGGAATGTGTTGTAATACTAAATTATGTCTCTGTATTTCAACATTAAAGCATTCAACTGTTTTCCCCAGCTTATATTGTGAAGATACCTTGACTTCCACTTTTCTGCTTCAATATATACACACACATATATATATATATATTTAAAAACTTACATAGATGAAAAGTGCTAATTGGAGAAGTGGCTACTATTTTGAAAACAGCATACATTTCTTGACAAAAAAGATCAATTATAAGAAAAGTACCTTTTCTTTTTTATAAACTTTTAAGTCCCTTGCTTCTAATTTAACTCCATTTCCAGGTGTTTTGCAGGAAGCGGTATATGGACTGGGTCTTTTTTGGTCCCCTTTGGGTTTCAGTCAGCTTTTTGAGATCAAGGAGAAGATTTCTGACTTTCTCCATCACCCTCTCACTTTAAAAAATAAACATGTAGACAAAACCTACTACTTGACACGATTTGTTTTTAGAAGATTTATCTTCTGAAGATAATGAAAGAGGCAAGGTTCAGCTTTCTATCCAGAGTACTGTAAAGGTTGTCTTTTCAAGGCCAGCTCTCAAGAACATTTTATCTGCTCTTTGATAAGGGATTGCCAAGCCACATCTGGCTACATTCTATGTTGACTGACTGGACATTATCCTAATATTTGTGTGTGTTTTTCTTTTGTCTTTTGTTTCATTTGATACAAGGGCAGATCAAGGTGAAAACTCCGTAACTTTATGTTCCTCTCCCTCTCCCAGTCAGATAAAAAATTCTAATCTGTCTAAACTGTTTTTAGAAACTGTTTCACTAAAACCTAATTAAGTGAAAGTAACTCTTTTTTCTTTAATAAAAGCCTGAGTCAGGCTCCATCACTGCAGATATTCAAGAAGAGATTAGACAGCCATTTGTCTGGAACAGTCTAGCATCTCCTGCCATAGATAGGAGGTTGGACAACAAGATCTCCAAGGTACCTCCCAACCTTATTATTTAATGTCCTACACTCTATGTTGTGATATTAAATGAAATAAACTTTCATGAAAGCTTATATAATGTACAGTTTTAATTGCCTTAAAATATAAACATTAGGTTTTTAGGCATCTAAAATTAATGAGGTTGAATGACCACAATTTTCAGGAAAGTTTATGAAACATACTAGTCTTTGTTGCAGTTCACAGCTTTGGTAGTTTTCCTTCCAAGGTTATGAGGTTAAATGATCTAAACCTTGGTGAAGATTTAAAAAATATGCTAGTCTTAATTTCTGTTACAAGTTGAACTTTAGATAGTTTACCCTCCAAAATTGATGAGATTGAATGAATAAAAATTTTATGACAGTTTATGAAACATACTACTCCATGGCAATTAAAAGATGAAGCTTAAGTAGTCTACCAAAGTTATGAAGTGAAATTATCTAAAATCTGATGCTTTTTAGGTAACATTCTAGTTTTCATTTTGTGAAAATGTGAAGCTTAGGTCTTTAGTCACCTAAAATTTATGAGGCTGAATGACCAAAATTTTCACAAAAGCTTATCTAACTTACTAATTGTCATTGCAATTAATAGTTGAAACTTAACTAGTTAGTCATCCATAATTTATGAGGTTGAATGACCAAAAATTTTGTAAAATCTTGTGCAATTTTATATTATACATTGCAATTAACAGTTGAAACTTAGCAGGTTAGTCAACCACAATTTATGAGGTTGAATGACCAAAATGTTCACAAAAGCTTACCTAACTTACTAGTCTTCACTGAAATTTACTATTGAAATTTAGTTGGTTAGTCTTCCAAATTTTTGAGGTTAAATGAGCTACATGTTTATGAAGGCTTAGGTAAGATATTAATTTTTATTTCCTTAAAATGTGAAACTTAGATCTTTGGTCATCCAAAATATATGAGGTTGAATGATCAAAATTTTCACAAAAGCTTACACAAAGTTGTTAAAAATTAGGTTATCCAAAATTTTAGTCATCCAAAGTTTATGAGATTCAATGACCAACATTTTCATAAAAGCTTACTAACTTATCAGTCTTCATTGCCATTAATAGTTGAAAGTTAGCTAGTTAATCATCCAAAATTTATGAGGTTGAATGACCAAAATTTTCACAAAAGCTTACACAATATTTATTCATTGCAATTAACAGTTAAAATGTAAGTCGTCCAAAATTTTAGAGATCCAAAATTTATGAGGCTGAATGACTAAAATTTTCGTAAAAGCTTATACAACTTTGTACTGTTTATGGCAATTAACAATTGAAACTTAGGTCATCCAAAATTTTAGTCATTCAACATTTATGAGGTTAAATGACCAAATTTTTCACAAAAGTGTATACTACTTTGCATTGTTCATTGCAGTTAACAGCTGAAACATAGCTCACCAAAAAAATTTAGTCATAGAAAATTTATGAGCTTGAATGACCAAAATTTTCATCAAAGCTTGACTTACCAGTATTCATTGCCATTAATAATTGAAAGTTAACTAGTTAGTAATCCAAAATATATGAGATTGAATGACCAAGCTTAGGAAATATGCTAGTCTTCATTGCAAAGCTTTGGTAGTTAGTTTTCCAAAGTTATGAGGTTAAATGATTTGAACTTTGATGAAGGCTTAGATAACATTCCATTTTATATTTTATATAAATGTGAAACTTAATTCTTTAGTCATCCAAAATATATGAGGTTTAGTGATCCAAATTTTAATGAAAGCCTGTGAAACATACTTGGTTTTTTGCAATTAATTGTTAAAGCTTAGACAGTTAGTCCTCCAAAGTTATGAGGTTAAATGAATTAAGTTTTGATTAAGGTTTATGAATCATACTAGTCTTTGTGCCTATTAGGACTTGAAGTTTAGATAGTTTGTCCTACAAAAATTATGAGGTTAAATAACCAAAAGTTTAATGAAAGATACATAATGCATTAGTTTTCCTTAAAACTGAAAGTTAACCTTAGGTTAGTTAGTTATCAAAATTTATGAGGATATTAGTAACTATAGGGTAAACTTCCCTATGGTTATTCATAGCCTCACAAATTGTGATAACTAACTGATGATGATATAAATACCACAACCAAATGAAAGATGCAACAAATCTCAGAAAATCTTTTCAAAGAGCTAAACAGCAGTTGCTATCTATTCATCTTCACCAGGATTATGAACAGTTGCTGTCTCTATATTTGTGTAGGGATAATCTTCTTTGGTGACATTTCATGTCAGAACTGTAACCAACTTCAGAGGAAGCTACTAAAAGCCAACAAGGTCAACTCCAATCTTCTAAGTAGTAATATAAGACCAACCACTCCTCTACAATGTATCAGGGGCTTCATCGAGTTATCACTTGAAGAAACTGGAAAAAAAATAATGATTGATATGAATGAATGCCAGATGGACATTGCAAAAACAGCGGTTAAAGAAATCCTCCAACAGATAGACCTCATCTTCAGACAAAACCATACTGAACTGGTTTGGCATGAGGGCTCCTTAAGAGATTTCCACATTGGACTGGATCAGCAGATTAAGATGGTGGAAACCTGCGGGAATGCAGAGCTGGAACAAGTCATCACATCTCCAAGGAATCGGAAATTGCAGCTGACCAGGCTGAGAATAAAAAGATACTTCCAAAGGCTCAGTGACTTCTTGAAAAATAAGAAGTACAGTTTGTGTGCTTGGGAAATTGTCAAGATCGAGATAGAGGCATGTTTTCAACTGATTAATCACTATATCCAAAGGATCCCATCTAGAGTTATTGTTGATTTCTGAAAATTGTTGTTTTCAACTAAATAAAGGAGGGGGGGAGAAGCTTCACATGTATGTAATTTATTTAATAAAATAATTAAATGCTACCATTATTTTGATTTTTACAGGCGACACGATCAAAATTCAGGATTTGGGCAAGCTGTCCACCTAAATGGTTTATAATATAAGCTTAAACACATAACTTTATATGATCAAAATTTTCAAAAATAATTACACTACTTACTAGGCCTCATTGTAATTAAAATTTGAAGCTTGGGTATTTAGTCCTCTAAGGACTAAGTCAATTTCATTGAGGGCCGCATCAGCATTATGGTTGCCTTCAAAGGGCCAGTTGCATGTAAGACTAGGATGACTCACAGCGGCCAGGTGGACATGACTGGGTAGGCATGGCCACTCACTGCAACAAAGTAGACATGGCTGGGTGGGCATGGCTGGCTCAATGCCGCTCATGGGCATGGTTGATTCAGAACAGCAGGGTCAGGATGGAACAAGTTGCACCGGCTAACTTGATGTGGGGACAGATAACAGATAACAGATAATCAGAGTTGGAAGGGACCTTACAGGTCATCTAGTTCATCCCCCCCCCCCGCCCAAGCGGGAGACCCTACACCATTTCTGATAAATGGCAGTCCAATCTCTTCTTGAAAGTCTCAAGTGAGGACGCTCCCACAACTTCTGACATTTTGGTTCCCCGCAAGCTCCTCACCTCTCCAAACTGCTGGCAGCCAAGTGCACACACACCACACACACACACACACACACCACATTCTAAGTCTGGGGACTTCTTTCCACAGAGAAAGGAAAGGGCCTTCTCCTCAAGCCCAGGCACGATTGGCAGTTTGCAAGCTCAGATGTGGATAAAAGTCTCCAAGCTTGGAATGGTGTGTGTGTGTGTGTGTCCACAGCACGCTAAAGGAGACGTTGTCCTCTGAATCCCAGACATTGTTGGCATTTCCCTGTCCAGTGCCCCCTCCCAGCAAAGCAGGAGGCGGAAGAGGATGCTGCTACTTGTGGAAGCATGGAGGAGAAAGTTTGCAGGAAGCAGTTTCATCCAAATCTAACTTCTGCCTTGACAGATCTCTGGAGAACAAGAGGAGGAGGCAGGGGAGCAGTGCTTCCTGATCCTGAATGAGGGAGGATGGCTCTTCTCGAAAGGGAATCCCCATTTCTAGTCATGTGTGATAAGGATGCTGGCTTGTTGGGGGAAGCCTCACACAGATCCCCTGCCACTCCTTCCTCCTCTCAAGAGATGTGTCAACTTCTTCCTGCAAACTTTCTCCTCTGTGCTTCCAACAGCGTCGTCCTCCACCTCTTGTGGGAAAGGCAGACAAGGTTAGGAGGGGGGATTCAGAAGTCTCCAGCAGAGGAAGGTGAGACCAGGGTGAGTGCCGAAGCGTATACTAGCTCTTTTAAGATGTGAAACTTAGCTAATTAGTCATCTTAAATGTATGTGGTTGAAGGAGCAGAATTGTCACAAAAGCTTACCTAACTTACTAGTCTTCATTAAAATTAATATTGAAATTTACCTACCTACCGTGTTTCTCCAACAATACGGACTCCACCAATAGGAAGGCCCAGCATGATTTCTAGGCATGAGGTGAAATTAAGCCCCACCCCCAAAATTTAGGCCTATTTAATCCATGCATTTCCCCGCCATTTCTCACATTGTTTGTTAGAACTACACGAGGTGAAGAGAAATGGGGGAGAAGGGCGGTGGTGGGTGGGGAGAAAACTTGCCTTTAGGAATGCCCTGCAGGTAGCCTAGGCTAGAATACCCCGATCTACCGATAGAACATCAGCCAATAGAAGCTCCCCAAAGGCAGAGTCCCTCGCCGCTTCGGGGCGAGGTGTGGCTGCCTGTGTCCCCTCGCCATTAGGCAGTGTCTTTCGGGCAACGGAAGCTCCCCAAGGGCAGTCACCAGCCACTTCGATTGGCCAGTAGAAGCGGCCTTGGGGCGAGCGCACACACACACACTCCCCTCGCCGCGAGGCCGCTTCTATCGGCCGACGAAAGCTCCCTTGAAGGCAAAGTCCCCAGTCGCTTCGGGGCGAGGCATGGCTGCCCATGTCCCCTCGCCATTAGGCAATGTCTTTCGGGCGATGGAAGCTCCCCAAGGGCAGTCACCAGCCACTTCAATCAGCTGGTAGAAGTGGCCTCGTGGCGAGGGGAGTGTGTGTGTGTGCACTAAAGATGTTCCTCTGTATTATGTATCATTGTTATTAGAAAAAGAAAAGGGAAGAAAAGGGCTTATGCAGTATAATCCAATACAAGTTTAAGATAGGCTGTTCCATGCTTGCCATCTTTAAGAGTTGTGGACTTCAATTCCCAGAATTCCCCAGTCAATATGGCTGGTTGTGGAATTCTGGGAGTTGAAGTCCATAGGTCTCAAATTGCCAAGATTGCACAACTCTGGTTTAAACTTTTCCACTGTAAATGAATCTAACTTCTTGATTTGTTTGCTGTATCTCTCCCAGCTTTTGGCTATTCTTTTTGCTATCACTCAGTATCCTTTGCGGTATTCCAAATATGGAAGCTTTACTGTGGAAATATATTTGGAATTACATCATGTACAAGCACTTTTCACAAAAGATGCAGTGCCTTTCTTTGGTCAGTCGACGGAAATGTTTCTCTGATGAATTAATACAGAAATCTACAGTTCAGCAACTTTTAATGAAACCTTTGAAAGATTACAAGGAAAAACTAGGCATATGCTTATATAAGCATATCTTACATACAGTATGTCTGAAATGGAGTAGCCAGGGGTGTCAAACTTACCTCGTCACGGCATCATCATTTGATGTATTGTGACTTTTTTCCCCTTAGCCAAATGTAGCATCCGGTCCAAGGACTGTGAGTTTGCTTAAATCGGGATTTTATTTTATTTTTATTCATTTATTTATTTGATTTGTCAATCGCTTATAAGATAATAGGTATAAGTATAAACATGAGTAAGAATACAGGAAATAGGTATGATTAAATGGGGACAATAGGACAGGGACGGGAGGCACGATGGTGCACTTATGCATGCCCCTTACAGACCTCTTAGGAGTGGGGTGAGGTCAATAGTGGATAGTTTGAGGTTAAAGGAGTGGGAGTTTGAGGATGTAACTACAGAGTCAGGTAGTGCATTCCAGGCATTGACCACTCTGTTGCTGAAGTTGTACTTTCTGCAATCAAGTTTGGAGCGGTTAACATTGAGTTTGTATCTGTTGTGTTGTTGTGTTGATTTGAACTTTCAACTCAGTTATTCTGTTATTCCCCCCACACAATTGCTTCGGGTGAGGAGGAAAAACTGAACCTGCAACAGGGATGCTGAAAATTTTAGTGCCATCACTTCTGGAGGGGGCAGAGTTAAAGAAAATTGACTTCCAGAATAGTTTTTCAATGGGCGCTATTTGGTACCAGTTTGCTGAATGCTATAATTTAGAATTCAGAGCTAGGGTTTAATTTACAGCATACAGAATAACAAAGCTAGAAGAGACCTTGGAGTCTAGTCCAACCTCCTGTGCAAGCAGGAGATCCCATACTATTCCAGATAAATGGTTGTCCAGTCTCTTCTTAAAAACCTCCAGTGAACTTCTGGAGGCAAGTTAATTGTTCTCCCTGACAGGAAATTTGTCCTTAGTTCTAGCTTGGTTCTCTCCTTAGTTTCCATCTCTTGCGTCTTGCCCTGCCCCTCAGGTGCTTGTAGCTTTACTTCACTTTACCTTCCAGCAAGGAAGCATCAATTAAGAGCTTACTTTTTAAAGCAGATGGAAACTTCATTTTCATGCATCTCATGATACTTTAACAATAGAGGAAACCATTGTGTGTATGTGTTTGTATGTATATTTTAGCCTGTTTGGAATCCTTAAAGGCAAATGAGTCGACTAAAAAAATATAGTTCTTGTGTTAGGTTAGAAATTGCAAAATATAATTCCATGAGTGTAACGAAATGTCAGTTCCTCTCGTATTTGGCAGTTTCTTCTTTCATTTTGCCACTTCCAGGAATTTTCCCCTGATTAACAAGAGAGCTGCAGAGTGAAAACGAAACCAGTAATCACTGCTTTGACTCTAATGGGCAGAATGCACAGCTGCGAAGATTAGAACAGATCTGAACAAAGGGAAAAGGGGAAGTGTGATGAAACAATAGGAAAATTAACAACTACGTACAGAAAACACTTAGTGGGGAGGGGGGGATTACTTTGTTTAGCCAGCCCCATAATTAGCATTGCATCACCGTATGGCTTCTTTCCACATCTGACTCAAAGGGGAAAGTTTAGCTCTTTTCTAGATGAGGGAGCTTTACGAATTAAACCTCGTGATTTCACCATTTCACTTTGTAATACTTATGCCACCCCCAAGTTTCTGGACTTTGCAGGAAAGTAAATTTGCTTCAAGTGATACTGGGATGATGGCTAAAAATCCTGTGGCCTTTTTGATGTTACCAGTCCTAGTGGTGAGAACACCAGGACTGAGAACAATTCCTAGTGTTCTCACCACTGGCCATTCCCACAGCAGCTGGTGATATGACATCATCACAGGAAACCCACAAATGCTCTATCCAATGTAGGGATGTCTAAACTTGGTAACTTCAAGACCTATGGACTTCAACTCCCAGAATTCCCCAGCCAGCAGGGCTGGCTGGGGAATTCTGGGAGTTGAAGTCCATGAACATTGCCAAGGTTGGATACCCCTGATTTAGTGTGATCTAACATAAAGCATTATCGGTTAACATTTTTAGAAATTTCATAGAGTCTAATGCTGTGATCAGTCATGTTTGACAAGATCCCAGTAGTCACAGCTCACTGTTGGTTTTGTCAACAAATGGTTGCACTGACCAGAAAAGAGAGGATTAGTAGGGATAAGTTTTGTGATAAGCATGAAAATGAAAACCAGGAAGACATCCATCGGATGAATAATTCTGTCTTAACATCTGTAGGATGTTATTATTTATTAGGAGCCATGATGGCGCAGTGGTTAGAATGCAGTATTGCAGGTTAACTCTGCCCACAGCCTGGAATTTGATTCTGACTAGCTCAAAATTGACTCAGCCTTTCATCTTTCAGAGGTCACTAAAATGAGAACCCAGATTGTTGCGGGAAATATGCTGACTTTGTTAACCACTAAAGAGGGCTATAAAGCACTGTGAAGCAGTATATAAGTCTCAATGCTGTTGCTATTAGATTTGTATCATCCTGTAATTTATTCAGACTCCTGATACTTAACACAGCCATAATAACAAAATAAAAACAACCACAATAAGACTTAAAACGTTTATGGCTTAATGTATGGTGTGTACTTCCAATTATGGTTTATTTTTAAAAAATCATAGCTTACCTTGTATGAATCAATTCACAGAGACAGAAAACTGGGATTTTTTCGCTTCAGTGACTTTTCTTTTATAGGGCAGGTGATGGTTTAACAAGTAGTATTATGATTTGATTAGCTATCTCATCTACTTAGTTATAGAGGTGATGAAGATGTACTGCCCTGAAGTTATTTTAAGTAACATAAATATTAACTAACATCCTTTCTTGAACATCACCTCTCCCTCCCAATCTCTATTGATTTTGCTAATCACCTGTACTGTTTACCTTCCTCAAGAAAACTGAGCCAACATGGGCATGCAACAATTCCTTTCTGTTAATAACTCAGTTCGCTAATTGATTAAGGAGTTACTTATATCTTCCCTTTAAAAATGTTTGCTTCTAAGTTTCATATTCCTCTTAATGTTATCCCCTGTCTGCATACAACTTTCTTATAAACCTGCTCATCGTATTTCAATCTTTTCTTTCATGCATGCACAAATGAAATAGCCTTAAAAATACCAGGATTACATTCTTGAGCAAAATCTGATGTCAATACTTCAAGTTTTAACAGGGGAAAAGTTAAGAGACAGAAAACTCCTGTGCTACATTTATTTTGTATCACATGAATTTATTTTCTAAAGTGATTCTATGCTTTGACTTGAATAATTTGCAGCTACCATTAGCAAAAATTAGTTGGCAGGTTAAAAGACATGCACTGTCACGTGATTTGCTGTTCTAGTTGGAGGGATGAATTGTTGATCTTTGTTCATAAGCCCTAGATGCAAGAAGATAAGCAGCATTTGTGCCTGGTGCTGAAACAAAGCATGACTATGTCCACATATCACAAAATTCCCATCAAGTAATCAGTGTTAATTGATGAAACAGCCTTATCGACTGGCAATTTTATGCAGGACATCTGTGTAGTAGGGAGTAGCAATAGTACCTCTCTACAAAAATAATCCAAATATTTATACAGTGGTATTTCCGTGCTCGACTGCTTCAAAAATCATCGAATTTGGTACACAATGCATTTTGATGTGAAAATGTTGTCCTAGTCCTCATTGTTTGTTGATGCACTGTGATAGGAAGAAGGGGAAAATTGCGGAGAACATACAGTAAATTGGCCATGCCAGGAAAGTTGCTGAAAAAGGAAGCAGGGGATGGCTGCAGAGGTGGACAGGAAGTTGACCATGCTGGGAAGTTCACCAACATAGGAAAAGGAACAAACAGGAAGTCCTTCCTGGAAGAAATAAAGTGTCATGTGGGAAGTCACTTGCTTTGCTTGGTACTTGTTTTTAGCACTCGTGGCTATTTATGAAGGAACCAATTAATGAGTACTGACTGACGTACCAATGTATGACTCTGTTGTTTCTTCTCAGCATCTTACTTCTTGTTTAATTTAAACAAGTGTTGTTTAAAACTTGTTTAATTTTTTTTGTTTAGAAACAGCCAATGAGCATCTTTGGCAACATGGACTTATCCCAAAGAACATTCTATATACAACCACATACTTAGTACCATTTGAGAGGTATTTTTCTTACATTGTGTGAAAAATAGCTTTGACACATTTAGCAGAATGCAAAGGCCGAGGAGCAACATATTTTGTTTTATTCAAGCAGTAAGGCACTTAAGGACAAGACATTTCTTGTTTTATTCTTGAATGAACAAAGGATAGGATTTCCCACAATTTTTTGCATTAAAGGAAATACATTCTGGGAGAATACTGCATGGACAATTGAAACAGGACAACGTAATATACAGTATTCTTCATAATGCTTTCAGCAACATGCCAACCTCTCTCTCAAAAAAAGGACACAGAATTAATTTCTTCATTTATTTATTTTACTGACAATCTAGGGTTCTTTGTCATGATGGTGATGCTATCCATTCAGTCATGTCCAACTTTTGGCCAGGTCTCTCAACATATTTTGATATATTGCACTATATCTTTTTTTGAGTTTTTCTTTGCTTTGGTTGGCATCCTTGGCATAACTATGAGCAAATTGTGACGCATCTGCAAGTATTCAAGCTTTTGTATTTTGGATGAGTTTGAGAACCAACATACAGCAATACAAAGTTGTCTTACAGATGGTAAACAATTTGATTATTTTTTCATTTCTGGCCAGATCAAGGAAAATTGCCCAGAAGAGGCACTTGAAGACAAAATTATGACAATCATATATTAGAACTCCGTATCACGAGGATCTGACCACTCAGAGACATCTCAGTGTTGGTGCAGCAGCAGGCAAAGAAGCTAATTAATCTTCAAAATATATTGGCTCACTCATGGTCAGTACAATCTGTAATGGAAAGGATCCTTTTCTATAGCAGCAAGGTCCATAAATATTTTAAAGATACCATTGTGTGAGGTGTCTTCTTTTTCCCCACACCCTTTTACAAGTTATCATGCTGGCCCTGGAACCATGCCCAATGCCATTTACTTTACCTTCTTGTCAATAAAAATTGTAATTTCAAAGTCTTCCCTTTCCCACGTCTGATAGAAAACAACACAAGAGCTTTGTTATTATGGCTAAGAATAATCTCTCAGCTGCTTCTGTTACTCACACTTGGGCTGGATGTACTGTATTTCCCTAATTCTTCTTTAGAGGTTTGCATTCCAGGAAGGTATCAAAACGACAAGCATTCTTAAAACTGTAGGTAACTGGATTTAAGTTATTGCGTGGAGCTGCCTTAACTTTCCAATCTCAGATTGTAAGAGTTGGTGTTTGTTGTAATGTCGAGGCAGTCGAGTTGTTTGATCATGAACAACTGAATTATGATGATGATCTTTATTGGAGTATAGTCTTGCATTTATATACATTTTTAGTTATCCTCCATCATTGGTTAACTTTGGTTACTGTTTAACTTTTGTTACTGTTTAGTACAGTAATCCATACAATTAATTATCTCTAGTTAAAGTCTAACATATGTCTACTTCCCCTCTCTAATCCTCCTTTATCCATAGATACTTCGTTTGCCTGAGTTGTATTTGCTTGGAAACATTCTTTATCTGAGGTTTGCCATCCGAGATTGGAACATTCCTGCAATTACAACTCTACAGGTATTCTCTACCACTATCGCCCATTTTCCTTTTCTAGAGCAAGCTATTAGCAATGACAAAGTTGAGCCCAGTCTATATTAGATGACTTCTGCAAATGATGTGAAACCAGGCCAAGGAGTAATGGGTTCAGGAGAGATGCAATGGCACACCACTGGCATAACTAGAACTAGGGAGAAAAATGCTTTTTTTTCAATTGCAAAAAAACCCATGTTGCATAGATTAATCCAAATTTGTGGCCCTTTCTAGACATACCAGATATCTGACCTTCTTCCCTTCCTCCAGCACAGCAGCAGGATAAGACAAAAGTAAATGAAATTTTAGCTCCTCAGTCATACAATTCCAAAAAAATGCTTTTTGTGCCATCTTTGTATTTGGAAAAAATATTTGCAATTCAGTCAAAAATTCTTCAGTTTGTATTTCTGATTGTTTTCATTCCAACTTCCCAAATTCCTCTGTTAAACTAATGAACCAAACAACAACAGGACTATATTTACTTTATTTAGCCCCTGGCATTTTCAGACAGTCCTTGCATATATTTGCATTTTGATCATCCTTGACTTATGACCACAACTGAGCCTAAAATTTCTGCTGCTAAGCGAGATATTTGTTAAGTCTTGCCTCAGTTGTTAAGTGAATCACTGCAGTTGTTAAGTTAGTAACACAGTTGTTAAGTGAATCTGGTTTCCCCAATGACTTGGCTTGTCAGAAGGCTGCAAAAGGTGATCACATGACCCCTGAAACACTGCAACTATCCTCAATATGAGTCAGTTAACAAGTATCTGAATTTTGATCATGTGACCATGGAGATGTTGCCACAGTTGCGTGAAAAATGGTCATAAATAGCTTTTTTCAGTGCCTTTGTCACTTCGAACAGCCACAAAACGAACTGTTGTAAGTTGTACAGTTGAACATGTAGAAAGAGGAAGGTTTATGTAGGAAGGAGTAACATCGTGGTGCATCTGAAGCAAGCAGAGGTGAAAGAGGGCAATATGTAGGCATAGCAGGTTCTCCGTTCATCAGCTATGCCAACATCTTGCCTCCTCTCCCGCTCTGATTATAGAGATGTCTCCTCAATCGTTTTCCATCATGAAGTCCTGAGAGCGTTTCCTGAGGGGTGTTTGGCCTAGAAAGAAAAAGAAAGAAAAAGTTACCATAAATGGACCATAAAGGAGAATGTTTGTAGTTCAGGGCGAAATGAGAGGCCCTTGGTGCTCTCTGAGCTCAGTGGTTTCCTTGCAGGCGTTTCATCACCAAACTAGGTAACGTCATCAGTGCTAATAGGTGTGATGGTGTTACCTTGTTTGAGTAATGAAACATCTGCAGGAAAACCACCACATTCAGAGAGCACCAAGTACCCCTCATATCTAGACATGAGAGCAAAGAGATAGTTTATGTCCAAATGCTTCTATTTGGTGTATAACATAAATGAACACAATGGCCTTTTGCGGCCTATGTCTCTTCAGTATGCTGAAGCTGGAATATTGACAATTCTACCAGGATCCCTTCATTTCTAGAAGATGGGTTTATAAGTAATCGCTTCAATACAAGAAATGAAATTCTGCTTTTGAACCAAAAGCTTAACAACAAATATCTGGAGACAGCAATAAGTTAAGCATTAAAGTTGTTAGAATAAAGCTTCACTGTTCACATTCTACTTTTCTTTTCCCCAAAAGGCCTGAACAAGACTGTTAACATTATAAAATTACACAAGTTAGTAACTCCCTAAATATGGAGTATGGAAGGTAACACAGATTGGAGTAGTTTTGAGTCAGTAGCCTCTTGGCTATTTACAGCATTTTTTTTTAACCCGTTCCAGATGGGATGGGCTATTCAAACCTGGTCTGTCCCATTCAAAATCTCCCATGTCAGGGGGTCCAACTTTGGCAACTTTAAGACTTATGGACATCACTCTCAGAATTCCCCAGCCAGATGTGCTGGCTGAGGAATTCTGGGAGTTGAAGTCTACAAGTTGCCAAATTGGATATCCCTGTTCTATATAGCTTCAGTCATAAAGAATTCAGTTATACTGCAAAAGAAGAACCATCAAAATGCTTTTGAGCATGCTCACAGGCCCTATTATTATCTGGAGGGAGGTGAAGACCTGAATTCAATGATTGGCAGAATGCTTCTTGGGATCAGACCACCCTCAATTCTCCCAATCCTAGCCTTTCAGAAGAGTGACTAAAAATCAACTGAGGGAAGGAGGGGGGCAAAAATGGATCATTTGTATTTAATACACTGCCTCGGTGTTGCTCCTGTCCAAAATTCCCGTGTTGAAATAGTTCTCCATGCTGTTTTGCAGGGGGATTTGACAGAATTATTTTCCCAGAATTAAAATTCCCATTCTTACTTAGCACATATCAGCTTTCTTTCCAATTCAGTTCTTCTTGCTCTTTCTTTTCCCATTCCTTTTTTTCTCAATATGCTTTCATCTCATATTTTAATTTTGTTTAAAGTATTTTCTACTATTTAAAATCAGTGGTTCCCTTTGTCTTGTTATTAGCTGTGGTGTCACAGTGGTTACAATGCAGTATTGCAGGCTGATTCTGCCTATTGCCAGGAGTTCGATCCTGACTGGCTCAAAGCTGACTCGGCCTTCTGTCTTTCTGAGATGAGTAAAATGAGGACCCAGATTGTTGGGGGCAAAATGCTGACTCTGTAAACCGCTTAGAGAGGGCTGGAAAGCACTGTGAAGTGGTATATAACTCTAAGTGCTATTGCTATTAATTACATTTTTATGCATGCCTTGAAGACATCCTTGACTCCTGCATGATAGGACCACTAAATTTTCTTGGCAGCATTTTCAGAAGTAGTGTCCCATGGTCTTAGAATGAGCGATAGTGATTAGTTCAAACTTTCCAAGTTGGCCTGGGGCTTAAATCAGGACTAACCCCTCCGATCGCCTGATTATAGGACTGGTTCTTTTAATCTTTATACCAAATTGGCCCTCATACTATATTTTCCTTAATATTTAAAACAATTGTTAAAAAAATAAGGTATTTGTACCTGCATTTTCTTCCTTTGGCACTTAGTAAACAAGAGGGAGAAAACCAAAATCTTATGGACAAATAGCATTTTAAAGCTGCTTTTTACACACTCACACCAACCCTATGTCTGAATTCCATATTTTGCACCAGGAACAAAACTACTGTCCAAGGTAGCAAGACAGAAGTCAAGCTTTGTTGGGAACTTTGAGACTGATTATCCTACACATCCAAGTAAGATTCTCTTTTCTTCCCTTTGAAAGAGAGAACAGAATACTTTGCTACCCTGGCATGGGTTAGAGGTAGGGGGAATGGAAGAATTCAGAAACAGCATTTACTAAGAAAAGATTTACCGTACATAGAAGAACACCTAGCCGTTTGTTTTTTTTAAATCAAGCCAGAAAGTAGCCATTACCATGATCTACCTCTAGATGGCACCGCCTATGAAAAAATCCCGTAGGACTATCGTTCTCTCTTTTTTTTAGATGTACCATTTTTATTAAAACACTTAAATCAAGAAGATAAAGCCAACACAAACTAGCAGGAAAAAAAGAAAGCAAAGAAAAAGATGCAAGAAAGAAAAAATTGAAGAAAAATAGAAAAGAAAGGAAATATAAAGAAATGATTTTCAATATACTTCACAGCAGCTATAAGTACTGATATGTTTTGACCTCTCTCTCTAAAGTTAACATCATATTGCTCGTCTTTCTAACAACAACAACAAACCATGAAAACCACAAATCACAAGTTCATTTTTCCCCCTTTTTTAAATAAAATGTGGTTAAGAGATTTCCAGTCACCACATAAGACTATCATTCTCCTGCGGAATTAACTGTCCAATCATAAGCAAGTATGTCTAAACAAAGAAATAATGAAAGCCAAAGCTTGATCTCTACTCTTTTCATGTCCAAGAGAATAATGTATTGCTGTTTTTTAAAAAAATAAATTTTATTGATTTTACAATGAAAACAAACCAACAACACATACATAAATGAAAGAGAGAAAAAGAAGAAAGGGAGAAGAAAATAGAAAGAAAAAAATAGAAAACAATTAAAAACATTCTCATCTTCAACGGTTTGTAAGACCTCTTTTTATCTTTATTTTATGCCATATACACACACCTAATCCTTACATATATCTGTGTATCACTACTATGGATTTATCCTATCCTCTTTTGCCTTTTAGTGTGAAGTCTATCTTGGGTCTATCCATTTGTACCAGCAGTTCCAGCTGTTGTAGTATATTGAAGTGTCTTTATTTTTTAATGCCAAAGTTAATTTGTCCATTTCTGCACAACTTGGAATTTTTTGAATGATCATCTCCTCTGATGGAACATGAGGCTGCTTCCAACATTGTGCAAAAGCCAATCTGGCCACTGTCAAAATGTGTATTATTATATATTTCACTTTTTTTGATATTTGTTTATCAAAGATCCCTAACAGAAAGGACTCTGGTTTGAATTCGATCTGTTCTCTTGTCATTTCTTCCAGCCAATTTCTAATTTTCTGCCAATATTTTTGAGCTTCTGTACAGGACCACCACATATGGAAAAAAGTTTCCTCTTTTTTTTTTTGCATTTCCAGCAATTCAGACTCATATTGGGGTGCATCTTCGCTAATCTCGAAGGAGGAAGGTGCCATCTATAAAACATTTTATAGGCGTTTTCTTTGTATGCTACCGATTTTGTAATTTTATTATTTCTATCCCAGACCTTTTCCCATTCTGTTATGGTGATGCTACGTCCTATATTCCTACTCCAGGCTTGTATGGCTGTTTTTTTCCTGCCTGAAGGACAGCTGTGTGGGAGGGAACCAGCAGTGAATCTACCAATTGCTGCTCTGAAACTACCTTGCAACTAAATTGAATGAAAGCAGAAACCCTGTCTGGATTTTGTTGTTGAAAGGTAGGAAAACATGACTGTGGGGGCCAGCATAATTAGATGCATTTTGCTTCTGTTATCCAAAACCAAGAGTAACGGGGTGGGGTGTGTGATTCTTCCAAGCGAAGTTCTTTATTGTTTCACAGCGAAAGACAAAATTTTGCCAGTAAGTTCACACAAAGGGACTGCGTGACTCTGAGACACTGCAACCGTCATAAAATATCAGTCAGTTGCCAAGCGTCTGAATTTTGATCACATGATCACGGGGAAGATGCAATGGTCGTAAGTGTGAAAAACGGTCATAAGCCACTTTTTTCAATGCTGTTGTAACTTCGAACGGCCTCTAAACAAACTGTTTTACGCTGAGGACTACTGTTCTCTGTGAATTGTTAGGAAAGTGACATCTTCCTCTTGTTTCTCTCATAAGATCTGGATTGAGTTGCCCGTTATTCCTCTCAGAATCCAGCTCCACGCTACATTTTATCACAGCTGATGACTCAAGGAAGGAAAACATGTATTCACCAGGAGGAAGAGTGCTTAGACCACCTGTCTCACTACCGTGTTTCCCCCAAAATAAGGCCCTGTCTTATATTTTTTGCCAGGTCTTATTTTGAGGGGATGTCATCAACTGACTAACCTCACTTGTACATGTCACCCCCAGCCTCCTTTTCGCTGTCAGAGGCCTTCAGGAACTTCTTCTGCAGCCGGCAAGGCTTTTCTGAAGGCCTCTGCAGCTGATAACGGAGCTCGGGATCGATCCAGAGCTTTGTTATCAGCTACAGAGGCCTTCAGGAAAAGCCTTGCCAGCCTTGCTGGTCACAAAAGAAATGGGCCAGGAAGGCAAGCGTCGGGGTGTACGAGGCCTGGCTAAAACTGTCAAAAGTAGGACAGGTCCACTCCCCAACCCCACTCTAGCTTAATTTTTAACCCGTCCACTCTGTAGTGGGCAGGATCTTAATTGGGGCTTATTTTGGGGGTAGGGCTTATATTGGGCACAGGGCTTATATTGGGCGCACTGTAGAAAATCAAGCTAGGACTTACTTTCAGGATAGGTCGTATTTTCAGGGAAACAGGGTAGCTAAACTTAACATGCAATGTGGCCAAATGTCAACCTTTTAATCTCCACTTCTAAACTGCAAAAGCGTTATATGGCGTTGGAGAAAGTAGCAGACAGAACATCTGAGATTAGATTACTGGTAATCCAATCTCTGGAGACTGGTCAACTTTGGAGACTTAAGTCCATGCCTCTGCAGGGTTGGATTTTTTTTCCTTTTTAAATTATTATTATTTTTTAAATTTAAATATAAACTTTTCTTTGAATAATACATTTTTAAAAAGCCCTTCCGTTTGACAGGAATCCAGTAAAATGTGGAAGATAATAATGTTATATGGTTGGCTGACTTATACTAAAAAACAAAAAAGGACAAGAACATGTTTTGGAAACCGTGGAAGCAATTTGAAGGTCCACTGAAAAAAAATAACAGGAGCCGAGAATGTCAAGGTCCTTCTGAAAACAACGCAGGAGATAAAGAACTTAAACTGAGCAAGGAGGGAATTCTGAGGGAGTCAACCCAATTAAGGCTGCAAATATACTTTCTCAGACTGTTTTGTTTTGAGAATTGTCAGCTGCAAAGATAGGGAGGGATCAGATTAGGAGTATGTTAAAAGTTTAAAAATCAAGCAAAACCCTAACCTGAAATTTCTGAACATCTTAGAGTTTGCTGTCAGAATCTTTTGTCTGTAATAGATCTACATTATGCATTGGAGAGAACAGTTTGTCCCAGCGAATCTGCAATTTTTTGCCGTTGGAAATAGACACTGAGACTCTTTCAAAAAGAAAAAAAAATAAACTGGCAAGTTCTACATTTATTAATCTTGGACCAGAACTCCCTTTTTTAATGGGTATTTGTGCTATCTGCTTTTCCCTCTCTTTACGACTTAGTAAAGATGAATTGCAATGGTTATATTGAGATAGACAGTTGTGTATATTATAGTCCAGGGGTCTCCAACCATGGCAACTTTAAGATTTGTGGACTTCAACTCCCAGAATTCCTCATTCCATGCTGACTTAGTAATTCTGGGAGTTGAAGTCCACAAGTCTTATAGTTGCCAAGGTTGGAGACCCCCGTTCTAGGATAATTTTGTCATTACTATTCTGTAGCATATTCTTTCCATGAAAAACTTAATTAGATAATATTTCTTATTTATTGAATTCCTAAGACCACCTGATCATCATACAGCTCAAGGAACAGAGTAAGGAAGTCCACTTTCTTCTTGGTGATATGTGCCAAAGAGGTCCAAAAACTCCTGAGAAGCAGAATCCTTTCTGGCTGACATAACAAAATCAACATTTTTGGTCTCCTTACAGGAAAACATACCATGATATCTTCTTTGGCGGCAAGCCTAACATTAGAGCCCCAACATGCAGAGTACTAAAATATTGGGCTTGGGGGTCACTTCAAACATACAGGTAGCCCTCGACTTAGAATTATAGTTGAGCCTGGAATTATGGTCATAAGTCAATGTCATACATTGAGGCATTATGTGACAGCTTTTTTGGCAGCGGTTGTTAAGCAAATTCACTATATCTACTGGGACTTTTTTTTTTGCTTGATAACCTAGTACATGCCAGAAATCAGGTAAAAATATGAAAAACCAGCCACGTGATGCTGCAAATGGCTCTAAAGGTGAGCCGGTTGCCAAGCACTCAAAATGTGATCAATTGTAACCAGGAGGGATGTGGGTCTTTGTAACTTCAAAATCTGGTCATAAGTACCTGTTTCCTTGAAAATATGACCTACCCTGAAAGTAAGTCCTAGCTTGATTTTTACACGTGAGCCCAATGTAAGTCCTACCCCCAAAATAAGCCCTAATTAAGATCCGGCTCACTCCAGAATACACAGGTAAAAATTAAGCTAGGGTGGGGATAGGGGAGTGGAGCTGCCCTACTACTTACCTTTGGACAGTTGTAGCCAGGCCTCGCACACCCCGACACCTGCCATCCCAGACCATTTCTTCTGCAGCTGGCAAGATTGGCAAGGCTTTTCCTGAAGGCCTCTGTAGCTGATAACAAAGCTCCGGATCGATCTGAAGCTCTGTTATCGGCTGCAGAGGCCTTCAGGGAAGCCTTGCCAGCCACAGAAGAAGAAATTCCTGAAGTCCTCTAACAGCAAAAAGGGGGCCAGGGGCGACGCGTGCAAGTGAGGTTAGTCAATGGATGACATCCCCTGAAAATAAGACCTGGTGCCTTTTTTGGTGGCAAAAAATATAAGGCAGGGTCTTATTTTAGTGGAAACTTGGTAGCTTGGAAGGTTCTGTTAGAACTTTGAACTGTTGCTAAGTGTAGATCTGGAACTATCTGTATCAACCCTGGTTGCATCTGAAAAAGATTAGCTTTCCCCTGCTGGTGAATTGGCAGTCTTCTTTGATATTTCTAACTCTGTTCTGGTGGGTGGCAAATCAATCTCATACAAATGGCCCACTTTCACCTTCCAAATTTATGACCTGAGGAACACATAACATACACCTGGCTTTCAATGTTGCTTGTTCCTTCATGCCAGATGTTTGCAATGAAGAAGTTTATAAAGCAAGACATGCTAGAAGTAATTTTTTTACAAACAGATAAACACAAGGAAGAACACCGAAAAAAAATCACTTTGCTTAAATCTCAGATTTTTTTTAAAAAACAAATCCTCTGAAAATGAAATATTGCTAAGCCAATATACAATTGCATCTGGTTATATTTATTCATTCTCTTTACATTATATAATTACATGTAATGGAAGCTTGCATATGGTCTGAGATATATGTGAAATGTAAGGGAAAAATAAATAGGTGATACAGGACAAAAGGAAAAGGCAGCTGTATTATAGTACGCATAACATAAAATCAACTTTTAAACCTGTATCTTTTAAGACCTAAGATGTTTTTGAATACTAAAGTGAATTCTAGGAATAGCAATAGCACTTAGACTTATATACCACTTCACACTGCTTTACAGCCTTTTCTAAGAGGTTTACAGAGTCGGCATATTGCCCCCAACTATCTGCATTCTAATTTTACCCACCTCAGAAGGATGGAAGTCTGAGTCAACCTTGAGCCTGGTGACATCTGAACTGCCAAACTTCAGGCAGCCGGAAGTCAGCTGAAGTAGCCTGCAGTACTGCACTCTAACCACTGCGCTACCATGGCTCAAAATAATAGGAATAGAAAAGTTACAGAGATACCTCCTAGAAACAAAATATTTCTGAGAGTTCAAATTCTAATGTAGTTCACCTCTATTTCAAAGATCAAAGCTTAGAATGCCATTTTTATACATTACATATTTTGAAGCAGGGACCTACAAATCTTTTGGGCGCCAGGGACCAGTTCCATGGAGGGAGATTTTTCTTTGAACCAGTGTATGTGATTTCCAGGCTGTCTGGAACCCGCATGTGTGTGTGGGTGGGATTTTGCTTGCTTGCACGGCCTGGTTCCTGGCAGGCCTCAGACCACTGCCAGACTGCAGTCTAGGGATTGGGGATCTGTGTTTTAAAGGACTTTTTTATTTTAAAAAAGGCAAAAAGAGTGGGGCCACTGTTGTGAAATAGGTTTGTCAATATTAAACGCGCTTACTTCAGCAAAGTTTTGACAATTCTATTTCAAAGATATGAAAAGATTTGTCTGTTCACAAAGAGTCACCACTCTATAGCATACAACTTCAATGAAGTCAGTGCATAACTTAATATGGAGATCTAGGATCACTCTGTGAATCACTCAAGAACCCTTGCCTAGTTTCAGGGTAGGTTTTGTTTGCCCTCACTGAGAACTAGTTGCCTGTGGCAAGGTACATACAGTTCAAATTAGCAACGTAATATCACATCATCCCAAACTCCATTATAGGATTCGTGACTGACTAGGTTCACATAGGTTAGAACAGGGGTCCCCAACCACCGGTCCGCGGACCGGTACCAGTCCGTGGAACAAATCCTACCGGGCCGCTGATTTGCTGGGCGCCGCCATCTTGTTTTGATGAAAAAGTGCTTCCGGTGAGCTTTTCCGGGTAGAAAGCTCACCGGAAGCACTTTTTCATCAAAACAAGATGGCGGCGCCCAGCTGATGCCGGTACCGGGCCGCGGCATAAAAAAGGTTGGGGACCACTGGGTTAGAAGGCAGGTGTTTAAGCAGGAAAAAACAGCAGCAGAGCTAGATTTTTTTTAAAAAAAGGAAAATGAGCTGATGGCTCAAGGGTGCTTTTTCAAAAGGCAACTTTTTTCCTTGAGGAAGAAGAAGGAAAAGCACCTTGAGACAACTATGACCTGGATGACTGAGAATCTACAAAGACAATGAGCTGATGCATTTTTATAGACCCATATTCACATTCAATGCTACAGGATGGGGAAAAATAAATTTAAGGAATAGATCTAAGTAGCAGCCTTCATACAACACTTTTACCATCTTTTCAAGATTAAGTTCTCCAGAGAAGCTTTGTTACTGTGTGTGTGTGTGTGTGTGTGTGTGTGTATTTCAGTATTTATATATTCCATAAAAACATTTACAATGCACTAATAACAAGTCAGCAAGATCATAACGCATAGCACAACATCCTCTCACTATGCTTTAATATATGTCATTAGCAATTAACTGAAATTAGTAGTTAATTTATGTCATTAAAGAAAGTACTAAAGAGTCATCATAGGAAAATGGAGTAGCAATCAATCAAAGATTATAAACCATAACTCTTCAACCACCAGTATGAAGATTAAAAGAGAAGCAATACAGTTTAATATGTAGGACAGAGACTGGGGAAGGATTAAACAGTAGATTCACGTATTACTCAATCTAGTAGTATGGCTCAAAAGTTTCTCATCCATTTGACTTAATCAGTAGTTACCATTAACATTAGAGGGAAACTTTCTCATTTGAGGTACAGTCTAAGGAAAAAAAAACATTCCTAATACAAATAATATCAGTAGCGATAAACAAATAACCTAAACTTTAAACCTGTAACTTTAGCATGCTTATTTAGAATAGTTATAATTGGGCACAGAAGATATTTGTTTCCCAAGAAACAGATGTACAAGTTCAACTCTTTTTGGACAACAAAGTTGTGGTATATTTAAATTTATATTGTTTCTAATCAACATGCATAATCATAATCTACCTTTAAAGCTACTTATGTGTATTTTTGGCACTGTGTGGCTATTTTTTTTCATTTCTGTCTATATATTTATTTATCATAATATGAAAATAGATGCTGCTTTTTACCATCCAGGGATTTGTTTCATCTCACTTGTTTCGATCTGCCATGGATCACACAATTCAACAATTTAGCAGATCACTAAAATCACAAGCTATTTTAGATGATCCACATGCTTTTAAATGTATACTCAGGCCTTCTTTAGCATTACTGTTTCATGCACAATAACTGAAGATTAGCATTATGAGAACATTTTGGTTTCCCCATGCCTATTATATCTTTTCATTGTTGCCTACGTTTCAATTTAATCTTGGAGAAATCCATGCCAAGTCCTTAAATCAGGAGTTATGAACCCTGAGCCCTCATATAATTCAGGCAATTGACCCTGACAGTTTACAAACTTTGGTGGGAAAATGTGGTGAGTTTTGTAGGATTTTATGCCTATTTTAATATTTTGGAGTACCATCTGGGGCAAGAGGTTGATTCCTGCTTTAAACAACAGCCTTCCCTTTTCATCCATCAGATGGAAGGCTGCAGACCAGCATTACCAACAAACTTTTTCAACATTTTGCAACAAATATCTTGCAAAATAATAATTAAAAAAAACAAGCTCCCAAACATGTTTTAGCCTCACTCTTGGTGTGATAATCTAAAAGAAGTTTTATCTCTTTACTTTGATCAGTACCAATACTATTCTACAAATAGTTTTTTACCTTTTTTTCTGAGTTTCAAAATCAGCTTGTTGCAGACGGATTCTGGTAGTCCTCAACTTACAACTAAAGTTACAACAGACCTTCCAGGGTACTATGACCCAGATTTTGATGGCTGCCCTCTGACCACAGTTGTGTGATTGTATTTTAGGTACCTAGCAACCAGCCTGCATTTACAGTTGTTTTCAGAATCCCACAGTCACATGACCTCAATGTATGATTTATTTATTTTTGCCAGAAACTGGTATTTATTTCCAGGTTCTTGGGGGGGGGGGAAGCCCATTACAGGTAGTCTTCAACTTAGAACAGTTCATTTAGTGACGTTCAAAATTACAATGGCACTGAAAAATGTACAAAGAAATATTGGAGGATTCATATTCTAATACAGAAAGTTCTTAAAGTGAATAAAGATAAAACCAGAGACCTTTCTTTTGGGCTTAATGGAAAAAGACTTGGGGCGGGGATAGAACTTTGATGCTATACACATTGACTGAAGCTAGATTATTACTATACGCTCAAAAACGGAAGATCACTTCAACCACAACAACAGACAAATGACTGCAAAAGTTGATGGAGTTAGCAGAGATGGCTAAATTGACTGCTTTGGTTAAAGAAAAAACAAAAACAAATATCTTTGTTGTTTCTACCTGGAAACCACTTCTGGACTTTGTGCTTGAGGTGGAATAAAATGAAACTTTGATTTTGGGCTTTACCTGTTATAGAAATGGCTAGTTTAAACTATTATGTAAAAATAAAAGTTGAGGTTTGATTTTAATGCCGTGTTCTACTGCACCAAAAGGAGTCGAAAGACAATGCCTTTTCTTTCATTTCCCCCCCGCCCTTCTTCTCCACGCTATTCCCTTCCCCTTCCCTATTTCTCCTTCTTTTTGCTTTTTTTCATATATTATATCATAAATTAATAAAATTGTTATAAAAATGCACACACAAAAATGGCACTGAAAAATGTGACTTATGACTTAAGACTGAACAGCCAATATTCTCTTCAAACATTTTTAGAACTGAAAAGGACTTGAAGATGGGTGGATGGATGGATGGATGGAAGGAAGGAAGGAAGGGATTTTTAACTCTTAAACACTTCCATAAGCACCCATAAATAAAATTCACATACATAGGAATATCCCAAGGATATGATTGCATAGAAAGGGTATAATAGATACTTTCATACAAACATTGATAATATTTTCCTCAAATGTAATGTATTATAGTTGTGCTATTTTTTTAACAAAGCTAGTTAGAGAGTTGTTGATTGTACGTAATCATTTACTAAGAAATGACATGTTTTGAAAGAGCAATCCAGTATTAAAATTTGAAAGGAAGTTTGCTTTTTTATTAGAGTGCTTCTTAAATCACATTCTTCCATTACTACTTCTAATGTTACTTTTACTCTGAAGAAAGCCCTATTGACTTCATAATACTTTCCCAATAAAGCATGTTGTTACTTTTTCCCAAAAAAAAGAACAGGTGGAAAAATTATTCCAAAAGAAAAGTAAATAAAATAAATAACTGTCCACCTTAGAAGATCAGTCATATAAAACAGCCTTATAAATATGGTAGTATGGGTTTTTAGGAAGATTAAAAATGGCTTTAGATAAAAATATTTTTATTTCCCTTGGCAGCTTTTATGAGTTATTCTAAGCCAGTATTTTTAGTGTGACTTCTCTCTTGCACTGAGCCTGTTTAAAAATTGCAAAGGTTTTAGGAATTCTTGAATAAATGAAAGATTTGACCAAGGCTACAACACAGTGTATTCTTATCCTGCTGGCAATAGAGGAATTTTAAAAATTTTCTTCTCAAGCAAGGTGTCAACAACAAAATGACAGGCATAACCAAGCAATTGAAGCCCCCCCCCGTTTCCTTTTCCTTTTGTTTGATGTGTGTGATGCACATTAAGAAGAGACACAGCTTCAACTGCCCAATTGCACCTCATTTTGACGCTTTTGATCTTTCCACATTCTCTTTTTTTACCAAGTTAAAAAAACTGTCCCCAATTAATGATTCAACTAAATTGTTATTATACATTTCAAACCCAAAGAAATGAAATACACCACCTGATTAAATTTCATCATTTTAATGAAGGTTAAAGGGCTGAGTTATGTTCAATCTAAACATGTTAACAGCATGGACAATGCGATACATTTTTATCTATAGAAATTTTAAAATATTAAAAACACGCACTAGGTTGTTAGTTTTAAATCACCTGTTAGCATGTCAAGGTTATAATTGAAAATATGCTTATTTAGAAGTCCCACCAAAGATACAGTTACAGAGATTTCTGGTTGTTGTTTAGTTAGTGCTGTCACTATAGAGCAGGGGTCGCCAACCTTTTGGACCTCAGGGACCACTAAACTCATAATTTTAAATCCCAAGGACCACTTACCGGTTCTGTGGGCATGGCCTAATGTGTGGGTGTGGCCAGAGATGGTATTCAGCAGGTTCTGACCAGTTCTGGAGAACCAGTAGTAGAAATTTTGAGTAGTTCAGAGAACTGGCAAATACCACCTCTGACTGGATATTTTACAGTATCCTTCCCTTGCCACGCCCACAGAACCTGTAGTAAAAAATTTGAATCCCACCACTGGGTGTGGCTTGGTGGCCATGTGACAGGCTGGGCATGGCTTGTATGTAAATATTATATTTATATAAATATTGAATTTTTTATATAAAAAAGAGCAACTTTTACCCACAATCAGGCAAAGCAGGCAGGCAGGCAGATTGAGTTTCTCACAGAATCATTCAGTGAACTATCTATCTGCCACCGGCTAGCTCAGTCTGTCACATAAAATTTGCTTGCCGTGAGTCTGCACTGAATAATAGAACCTTCAGTCCTAAGGGAGGTTCGGCTGTGCATAAAAGCAGAGCCAAAGATCTAAAGACTAGCTAGAAAGCAAGAAATCCCCCCATATCCTGCTTCCTAGCTAATCTAAATCTCCCGGCACAGCAGAACACCCGATGGTCGGGAAAAGGAAAAATAGCAATTTAGCAGGCAAGTTTGACAGGTAAGGAGTGGGTGGGGAGGGTTCCCGCGGGCCATGTGGGTGGCGCAGCCTTGTGTTTTCTGCACAGCCTGGATTAATTGCTTTGGGAAGGTGCTATGGGGGTGAGATTTCTCTGTGGCCCACCAAAATTTTCTCACGGCCACCGGTTGGCGACCGCTGCTATAGAGCATCCCTATGCTCATGTTACTGTAATAGGACAATCTGTCACATTAATAATATATGTTTAGTTATGAATATCAACATAAAGATTCAAATACCAAACTAAACTGGGCATTTATTCTACAGCTCATTTTCCCCAAATATTGTCCCCTATCCCAATGTGTAAAAAAATTTAAAAATTACTTAAGGCACTGGGGCACTTTTGTTCCAGTGTGATATCTATGGCAACTATTTCACTAGCATGTTCTCTTAGAAGCACCGAGAAATTAAACTATCACAGCATCAGATCAAACTCAAATTGTATCTTAGATTTATATTTTACCTTTTCCATATAAACTCAATGTAATGTAGATTGCACAGTCACAAAACTATAAAGTAGATGGACTAAGAAACAGCTGTCCCAAAGTCACTAAGGAAGTCTCCATGTCTAAGTGTAATATGGATTTTTCATCTCTAACTCCTTAATCCAGAGATTCTTAAACGGCGGGGAAATTAAATTCAAGCACTTTTAGAGGCCAATTAAAAATGTCATCATAGAATTGGTTAAGTGGCAGAAATTATGGGATAGGAATTATAAACTGACAATATTGACAGCATACAAAGAGAATCTGTACAAGATGTTTTATAGATGGCATTTAGCGCCAGCAAAATTAGTGAAAATGTTTAAAGATAAGTCAAATAAAAGTTGGAAATGTCATCAAATACCAGGAATATATTACTAAATGTGGTGGACTTGCACAGAAGCTAAAAAGTATTGGACTAAAATACACACATGGTTGGAGAAAATGATTAAACAACACATAGATTTGAAGCCTGAAATATTTTTACTAGGAATGGTACCAGAAAGCTATAGTAAAGAAAAGATTTATTTAATTATACATGTTTTAACTGTGGCTAGAATTGTATTTGCCCTGTTGACAGAAATAGCCTTCTGGGTTCAGTTCCAAGTGGGGAAGAAAGACACTGGAAACATGGTGACTGCTTGGAAAGATGGTTTAATGGTGGACAGGTTCACATGCCTTGGGTGAAGAAAGAAGGAAGGGCTGAGATGCTGAAAGCGTCTGGGTTTTATACCCTCTGTTGGGATTTGAATTTGAGCTTGTATTCTGATTGGTTGTCAGACTCCCATGGAGCCATGCAGGGGCAACTCTGTAGGCTGTCCTGAGACCCAGGCTTGGTTGAGCCTGAGTGCTGGCTGATGCAATCTTCCCAGGCCAGGTGGTGAGATGGGAAGAGGACTTTATTATGTAGAATACTCTGGCCTACGCCTTAATGCCCCATTAGCAAAGGTGGTGTTCTGCTTCTGAGTTTCTACTTATCTTTTTAGGGGAAATATTCTGCCTTTTTAATATATCCTAAAATATTTCATTTTCCTAGGAGAGGGGTGGGTTTTAACTTCCAACAGCCCAAAACTGGAAGAGTGGTAAGATACCAATGGAGGGAAAATATTTGAAAAAATATTTGAATGTGCAGAAATGGATATACTGACACTAGAAATTAAAGAAAAAGAAGAATCTGAATATTATACGGTATGGGACTTGTTTTACCAATGGATAAAAAATAGAATAAACTAAAAGGGATTAGATGTATTCATAGAGCAATAAGAGAAATTAATGTAATAGGTATATTGGATTTCATTTATACTATATATATATGGGAATGTGATTATTGTTATTTTGTTAAGTTGGATAAGAATAATATTATTAATGGTTAAGTAATTGAAATATGTATCTAACCGATGCACGATTGAAATGGATTGGATTTTTTGATATAAAAAATAAAAAATTACCAAAAAAATGTCATCATGCTTGCACAGCCAAAGTATAGTCAAAACTTCAAAACTTGTCCAGCGCTTTGCTAGTCAATTTGGTTGCACATACCTGAATTAGCAGTTGCTATACCACAAAGTCTGTGATACATATATTAAATTTTAATTCTTAAAAGTATGTTCTATGTTTTTTGCCCAATTGTATTGGTTTTATTCACTCAGTGTGGGGACACATTCAATCAGTCATCATTTTAGAGGGTTGTACCGTACTACCATAAAGTTTTAGAAACCCATTCCCACAATGCCAACTTCTCAGAAATATTGGGATTATAATTCATAATTTTCCAGCTAACACCGATAAAAAGGAAGGGGAAGTATTTTCTCTTTAATCCGCAGTTGACAGGTGCTAATTCTTCATCTTCATGGATAAAAGCAGCTGGATTGGCTAAGCCCCAATAGGTACCTGCAGGGGAGACCACCTGGGAATTCTTGTCCTGTAGGCTAAGCTGGGAAGGTGAAGGCAAGAATCTCAGAAAGTGGTAACAAAACTCCCCCCAAATCTGCATGGATGTGGCCACCCGAAGTTCAACTCAAGGTTTGTTTGTTTTTTACTGATTGCAGATTTTTTTTCCCTATTGAGATCTTTGTATACACTTCCCTTAAAAGTTGCCCATGATGATTCGAATGAACAAGCCAACTTTTAGCCATCATCCCTGCTAAAGTCCAGTTTCCATTGCACTATCCTTCTTGAAGTTAAAAGACTGAGTCTGCACCCGATTTACTTGAAAGTGACATAAAACAGCTACTTCATGCTTTACATTCTGACACAAGGGATTACCCTTTTTTCCTGACTCCATTTTCAAAGGCAACATCTGGGGTGGGGGAGGGAAATTTTCCTTTTGCCAAAAAAAGGCCAATATCATTCTTTGCTCCTGAAACCGTCCCTGACAAATGTTGCAATGCAGGCCTGGAATACTAAGTGCTAAGTGGAAGAAAGAGACAATACGGTAATTTTTCCTAAAGGCCAAAAGATCGGGAAACATTCACTCCCTCACAAGATATATGTCCTATTCATTTTACCCTGGGCTGTCATCAGTTAATTGGGGGATTATTGGCGTGGTAGTCCAACACCACCTGATAAGCGTCATTTGACTTTTTATTTTGGCATCATGCATGTTTTGAGGGCCTAAATAATTTTGAAGAAAATATTAGAACCTTTATTATAAAATCCACCCTCTAAATATTTTCCTGTAAATAATCAAATGTTTCTAAATTTAACATTATGCTTAATTATGCAAATCATGCTTAAATAAACTAATTAGATGTATGAGGCCATCAAGCTGAGATTTACTCCCAAGCATGATTACCGCTGTTTGTCGTCTATATTTCTGAAATATTTCTGAAATAAAAGGTGCAGGGTTCAAACAACATGGAGAACTTTTCAGTTTAAATTGTAAATTATTAAACTTCAATGAATATTAAACTTTACAATGCTGAATTTTCAAACTCGAACTTTCTTTCTGAACTCATTTGGGGGGAAAAATGAAGTTTAATTTTCTACTTAGATATATAAACTCAATTTTTTTTTGCCTTAAAACCATATGTAATCTAAATTTTGTATTTTAAAAATATATGTATAGATTAATGCTCAAAAGGGATGATGCTTATATAATGTGCTAAACAAGATAAAACATCTGCTCGTAATTCTAAACAAGAGGGGTAGTCGGAGAATAAGCTGTTGATATATTTGTTTCTCAAAAAAACAAATATAAGTTTAGCTGTTGATATATTTGTTTCTCAAAAAAAAAAAAAAAAAAAAGAAGAGGAAAAAAAAATCAATGGACCTTGTATGTAGGGATGCCTGGAAATTGTTTTGTCAAAGGTGCAAATCAATTCCTTTCCTATTGGATTCCCATTAACTTCCACAGAATTATGGGCAGGAAAGAGCCAGAAATTCAAAGTGCCGAACAATGATTTACATTACAGGCTTTTATACTAAGAGTACATTCAAAAGTATACAAGGGCCCTTAAAAAAAAAAAAAAAAACAAGCATGAAAACGAAGTCCTGTTCTCAGTGACCAGAAATCATCACATCTAAATGACACAATTGTAACAGGTTCAGTGGGTGCCTTCTCTTTCGGTCTGGTTTCCCAGAACACACAACGAAAGGGCTGCAAAACTTTTCTTGCAGGACTGTTTGAACAAGAACTTAATCTCTCTTCCCCCACCTCTTTCTGCTGCATCTTATCCCACAGCACTTAATTCCCCATCACCCGGAATGCAAATGCCTGAGACCATAAGCGCCCCAATTCTTTTTCCTGAATACTGTCCAGAATATGACATACATACGGAAACGTATGATTATTTCCCGCCCCCATTTGTATAAGGATTATTCTTTATAGTCTTCATGCGGTCTTGTATTCTTATATGGACTGCGCCAGCAGAAGCTAAACCAATTTCGTTGTATACATGATGTACAATGACAGTAAAGGCTTTGAACATTGAACATTGGCTCAAGCGCCTTCAAAACCTGTGGCTTACATTGGGAAAAGCCAGGAAACCAAGCCATGGTGCTCAGAGGGCAGTTATCACAGACAGAAAAAACCGTATTGGTGGAAAGAGAATTTTTTTTTTTGATCTACTGAGGTCAACTCAAAGTAACTTACAACAAGAGAAACTTTGAAGAACCCGGAAAAAGAGTGAGGCAAAACTAATGAACAGCACAGAAGTATCGCAGTGGAGAAGGAAGAAAATTCCGAGAAAATCCCGAGATAAATAAAAGGGAGATTTGGGAGCTGGCCAGGTTAAAGAAAGCAAAGGCCATGATCTCACCTCGAGAAAGAAAAAAGAGAGAGAAACAGTCGATTTGCACCTGCAACCTAAACCAAAACATTTCTTTTAAGAGTGAAAGTTGGCCAACTCTGGCATGACGTCCTTAGTATTACATAGCAACCACCCAGCCTAAAAAAAAGAACGGAGATTCTCGGATAAACCTCTCGTATTTATAAAAAATACAGACTCCCAAGAGAAGAAGTGGGCATTATTAAAACAAAAAACAAAACAAAAAACCAACCTCCTTCCACAAAGCCGCCTTGACAAGCCGGAGCTTAGTTGCAGCTGTAGCTAAAACCCGGCCTGCAAATTAGCCGCCCTCCACTACGGGAGGCCTAAGCGCGGATCCAGACGATCCCGACACGAGTCTGGGTGAGGGGGTGGGGAAGGCGATCGATTTTCGGGGAAGGGATTTTTTTGGGGGGGAGTGGTCCTCGGGTGCTTAAATCCAGGGTTGTCTTAAGGCATGGGCCTGATGGGCACTGGGCCCCACGAGCATAGGGGCCCCGTACTAACCTGTGCATGTTAACCCTCCCAAGCACCTTGTGTCATAGAAATACAGCAACATATATATATATAACATTTTTGCCGCACTTTTTAACTAATCGGTGTTATTTTAGGAACACATTTTGTTGGAAGTGCCAATAAGATAAATCTATGTCGACCATTGACATTTTTATTCCTGGGAGTAGTTTGTCGTAGGGGCCCCCCAGTACACTGCTTGGCCTGGCCCGGGGGCCCATAATGCTATGAAGACGGCCCTGGTTAAATATCCGCGGATCGTTCGTCTCCCTCCCGAGAAAATCCACTTGAGAGGATCCGGTTGGCGCCCTTTGCTTGCCTCCCCCACTCCCCCCCCACAGACCTTCCCGCTCTCTTGACCGTGGCCCAGCCAGGGGGCGGATCCAAGCGTTTGAGGCGCAGACTGGCCTCTTCCACACACACACACACACGCACCCGGGCGCAGCGCGTAAATCGAGGAGGGGATCCGGCGCGCGGAAATAGTCCACGTCTTTCCCGGAGAGCAAAGAAGGCGCCCGCGAGCCTTACCTGGCCGCCTGTCCCAAATCTGAGGAGGGTGTCTCCCCTCAGATGCAGGGGGAGAAGTGAAGCCTTTCTTTCCTTCCAGCCGCTTCTCTTTTCTTATTCCGCCCCCCCTCCCCTTTCCGTAGCCGATCCGTCTCCACCTGGAGCAACCTCGGAAAGCCGCGCCTGCTTTCCGCCTTCTCCCGAGTGGGCCGCCTTCTCTCTCCTCCCCGCACGCCGTTTTCTCCTCCTCGCCTTTGAGGGGCCAAGCAGGCAGAAGGACCTGGCGGGATAAGAGCGGCGGCGGCGGCGGTCTTTGGCCGTCTGCCGTGCAGCCAGGAGAGCGCGCGTAATCCGGAGCGGCTCTGCGCTACCATCGCCTTAAAACCTGGCCCAGGTTAAAAAAAAAAAAAAACACCTCCGGGCGGGAGGAGGAGGAGGAAGAAAAGGGGAAGTGAGTTTTATCAAACCGCAAAAAAAAAAAAAAAAAAAAAGTAGGTGTGGGGGAGGCTGGAAAGCCAGCCTGGTCTCTGCTGTCCTGGGTGCAGCCCTCCCCACCCAGCACCCCTCTCCTGCTAGACTTGACTTCCCAGCAAATCTTAGTTTAGGATCCCAAGGAGCGGAGGGGCAGCTACCTGAACACCTGCTGCACGGCGGGGAGGGGAGGGGAAAGAGCTGTTCGGGATCCAGCCGCTAAACAAAAGCGATCCGCCCCTGCTGGTTGCCACTCTTCCCTGCGGGCGGGCACGCCCAAATCCAGAGAGACGGGAGGGCGTCAGCCGCGCAGTCACTCACAAGCACACACACACACGCACACACTTTTTTCCTGAGCCTTTGAAGACTTGGTTGACGGTCCCTAGGCACGGTACGGAGGGGGGGAGGGTAGATCGAATGATGCCCTAACCTCCCCCAATCTTATTATCATCATCACTACCACCACCATTATATCACCATCACATCACCACCATCACAAGGAATCGGACTGTCCTGGTGGAGCCTCGACCCCTTTATTTCTCCCCCCCCCCCCAAAGCAGGGCTAGTAAGGCCGGGGCAAAGGCCCAACTTCCCCGCCACGGCCGGCTCCGAAAAGTTGGGCGATTTCATTTTCAACTCTCGCTTCGCCTCTCCGGCGCGCAAAGGAAGACGCAGAGTCTCTCTCTCTCTCTCTCTCTCTCTCTCTCACACACACACACACACAGAGAGAGACACACACGCACTCTCTCACTCTCTCTCTCTCACACACACACACTCTCTCTCTCTCACACACACACACACTCTCTCTCTCCCTCTCCCTCTCTCCCTCTCTCTTTTAAGGGAGGAAGGAAACGCGCGCTGGTCTGGTAGCGCGCAAACCCGACGGCCGGGCTCGGATGAGATCTTAAAGGAAGGCGGCGCGAATCTATGCGCGCCTTTGGCGGTGAGAAGGTTGGTTGGTTGACGGGAGAAGGGATCTGTTTCAGTTTAAGTCGGATTCGACGGCTTGGATCGTCCGGTGAATCGGGAAAGGAAAAAGCTGGGATGGCTTGATAACCCCGATTAAAGTAAAACAAACTCTACTGCCCTTCTCGGTCTTGAATTTGGGCTAAGGCTGGAACGAACGAAGAAGAATCGTTTTCACTGCTGCCGAGACCAACTTCCGATTTCGTATAGATTCAAGAAAGGGGTGTGAAGTTGTAAAATAAATTAAATTTTAAGCAAAGATATTTCCCTGCCCCTCCTTACTATACACAGGATGAGAAAAAAAGGGGTTTAGTGCTGACCTTTGAACAAAATATCTTTTTAAAACAATTGGATTTACACGGATAATTTTATAATCCATTCCTGATGCATTCTAAAGTTGTGGTTCTGGAATGAACCTGATTGGGAACTGAATTTAGGGGTGCTGGGTTTCGGGGGGGGAGTAAATGCCAGCTGAATGCATTTGTTCCACATTTGGGATGTTCGAACAGTATGTTCAGCCCAGATGTGACCAGGCTCCTCTCTAGGACAGCAATAATGTTAAATTAGCTTCGAAGGAAGAAATTTGATAACAGTAGTAGTTACGTCTGGGTGAGATCGACAATGCATTTGAACTGTTATCGGAGGCTCAACCCCAAAGTTAAATAAAGTGAATTGATTCCTTGTGCATTTTATATGTTTCTGAAAATTAATTAGTCCTGTAAAAAGCATGCATCAAGACCACAATATTCCCAAAGGGGGAAAATATGTATTCTTTGTTTTCAGGCAATGCACACAGAGGTGTCATCTTAGACAAAACACCTTCTGTGTTTCAAGCGAGGGAAATTCCAAAACAGCACCTGCAACTGTAAGGAGTGTAAAGGAGTATGCCAGGTAATCAGGCTTTTCTTATCAAACTTTAAATTGGTTAAACTTGACGTTCTGATTTCATCAGCCCTCCATCAATATTTTTTAAAACATTTGTGTTTGGGGTTTTCACTTTCCTTTACAAAACATAGCTGTTTTTTTTTCCCGCCTTCTTTACTTTCAATTTGAGGGGGCGGGGAAGTGAAAGTCTAGGAAGCCCTAGACACGAAGGTAAAAATAGACAAAGGACACTAACTAAAAATAAAACTATAGAAAACACTGAGCAGCTTTTGATTCCTGTATTGAGACTTCGTAGTTCCAGAGATTTTTCAAAAGCTCTTACACATCCAGCCTGCAGTCTGTACAAATTCCACAGCCATGCAAATGTAATATTTTGCCTGCTCCGAGCTGACTTTTTAAATTTGACTCTGTAAAACCATGACAACTTCCTATTTCAGATTTAGTGTTGAAACAGTGTAAAATAGCATAGCTATTTAGGGTGATCTGCTTTTTTCAGTGGAAATGCTTGATTTCTCAGACCATCACTGAGACTTTGTTACAAGACTGGCTGCCCTCAGGGAAACGAAGATGTATTCCCTGCTAATAACCATGTTTCCCTTGTTTTTGCTACATTAAAGACATGATGCTGTTGACATCAGCATGTGCCTACGTACCAGAATAACAGATTTGGAAGGGACCTTAGAGGTCTTCTAGTCCAACTCCCTGCTTAGGCAGAAGCCCTACACCACTTCAGACAAATGGTTATCCAACATCTTCTTAAAAACTTCCAGTATTGGAGCATTCACAACTTCTGGAGGCAAGTTGTTCCACTGATTAATTGTTCTAACTGTCAGGAAATTTCTGCTTAGTTCTAAGTTGCTTCTGTCCTTGATTAGTTTCCACCCATTGCTTCCTATCCTGCCTTCAGGTGCTTTGGAGAACAGATTGACCCCCTCTTCTGCAGTCTTGAGTGCAAAAATCAGCAACACCCCCAATGGAAAAAACGTGTGTTCTTTGAGAAAGAGCTGCAGCTAAAACACTGTGTTCAGCTCCTGTGTTCAGTGTTCTGTTGTAATTTCAGCCTAAAGGTCTAATCTTCCATCTCATTCTTCCATTTTTCAGCAGTCTAGGATCACATCCAAATGGATATGTTAAACAGTTTGTTTAGCAAGCTGACAAATGAATGTTAGAAATGACTACTGTGCCATCCATACATTATTTGAGAATACAATTTAAGGCTTTACCAATATAAATTCATTTTGAGTTTTGTTCAAAATGAGATAATAAAGATTGTGCTCTGAATTCACTTTTTAAAAGTAGATATATATCATGGTGTGTTTCTATAAATTCTACCCTAAAATTTGAATTATATCACATACTTTTTTGGAGGGGTCCTTCATTTGCATTTGTTTTTCTTTAGTTGACTTCAGTAATTGGCATATAACTATGTTAGGGTTGCTTATTACTACACTAATAGTTTATGTAGATATTGCTTGGTCATTTGGCAAGATGTTTTCAAGATTTCAAAAATATTGATAGTTAAAAATGATATTTTAAAAACTCTTTCTTTATAGGCTAAAGGGATGTATTTTTAAAGCTATAAAATGGGGTCTTTTACAACTTCTAAAAGGCACTGAAAATCATAAATGTTTAATTTTCTGCTAGAAGAAGCTTGTTCTGTTGGTTTTTAAAATTTTATATAGCTTATGCTATTGTAGGGGTCTAATCTGTTTGGATTTAGGTTTAGTATTTTATAATTTTACATTTTTATAAACCATCCAGAGAAAAACAATGCATTACATTTTGGTAAATATATTACAAAAGAGACAAAAAGGTACATACATCCTACAGAAACCAAAAGGACTTTCAATAAAAAAAATTTCTCTTGTCAGGAAGCTAATACAATATGATAAATGGGAATATTGGGCTCTCTGAATAGGATAAATTAAAAAGGAGCTAGATTACTGGCCTTGCTTCTTTCCAGTTTTCCTATTCCTATAGTTCAAAAATATTATATGTCTGCAATGCATACTGATTCTTTGCATGTAGGGAGCTAACACTGGAAAACTGGAGAAAATTTATCGGTGAAGTGGAACAATGTTAAATATGGAGCTACTGAAAAAGAAATTAATTTTAAGTGTTTTCCTTCGTGCTAGCAAGAATTTACTATAGTTCTTATGCCAAACTTATTTTGATAAGAAAATTTCTGGAGACCTGCAGTTTTCAAAGTCTATCTTTTTATCCTTGTTTTCAATATTTCGATAGAATGTTCACACTAGTTTCAAACCTTAGGGAGAATAAGACAATACTAGGGTAGATGTAATAAATTTTACATGGAGTAGATTCAAGAACAGAAATGCAGACCAGGCACTGTAAGACAACTTTGAGCCCAAGATGGAATCTTATTCTTTACAAAGATTTTGTTCCGATCATGCTAGCCTTGGTTACCATCACTCAATTATAGCTGGAGAAAAGATACAAGATCCTAGCATTAGGTTTCATGCATACCAATTATAATAATAATCTCTTATTATTGAACACCATGTTCATTTTACTTTTATTACTGTAATTTAATTCAGTTATTTGGTTCTGTTTTAAATCCTGCCCTTGTATCTGCTTTCAAGATCTGGAACATAATGGATTCAGTTCACTTTGATGATAAGTAGATAAACTTGATAACTACTGGTATGTCCAGGGGAAGGAAGAGCGACAAATTTAGCTTCCAAATCGGATATCCATACTTCTTTCCTTCCTTCTTCTTTTTTTCTACTCCTTCACTCCCTTCTTCCCTTCCCTTTTTCCAGCTCTTCCTTCCTTCCGCCTTTCTTCCTCTACTCCTTCTTTCCTTCATTTATTCCACTCCATCCATCTACCCATCCTCTTAACATTTGCTCTGATGTTTTCACCACATTTAGTAGCTTCAAGTTTGTAGCAACGAAAGTATTGATATTGTTGACATCGACGTGGCCAGCATGACATGGAAAATACCCACACCTTGTACCCAGTGCTAACTATTCAGTTAATGACACAGTTCATACCACCTTCCTAAATAGATAGGAAGAGTTCCACCAGTTTACTAGCCTGTTCTCTCTTGTGGGCTGCCCAAGGAAGACCAGTACTGTACCAAAACTACAAAAAATGTAAGAGGATCAGAGGGATGTAACAGGGGGACACCGCTGTGCCTTAATGTAAACCCCAGTAATGAGAAGATATTTTATTCTAGAGGGAGATTTTTTATTCTAGAAGAAAAGGCAACTGGGAACCTTCTGTCTTGGGTTAAAGGCTATGAAGGGAAAAATATTTATAGAGGCTTATCGTAGGAGGATGCCTGATTTGTCGATGGTGGCAAAAAAATCACCTTGGAAGCATCTTTTCTGACTAGCAAGTTTTATTAAAAGTGTAAGCTTTCAAGAACTGCTGTGGGTTGTGTTAGAAGCATTGGGTAGACATGCTATGCTGTTCCTCAAAGCTTCTATCTCTAAAACTTTATTAAAGCAGGCAGCCATAACGGAGAAGTGTGTTGCTTCCTTCAATTAGAGTTTAATTATAATTTTAGGCATTGCCAATTATAAAATGAAATATTTATTCTGGGCTGCCTTACATAATGGATGGAATGGATAGTAAATCCTACCTAATGTTTAGTTTCTCCAAACTTAAGGTGTTCAGGATAGGTATCTACATGAAAACTATAAACAAACTTTTAGAATCCGCTTACTTGACTTGCTTAACTCTCAATGATATTGGAATTTAAAAAGCCTTAAATTGTACATTTTTCCTTTAGGGAAGCATTATTATTATTATTATTATTATTATTATTATTATTATTGTTGTTGTTGTTGTTGTTGTTGTTGTTATTTCTTTAATTCACTTGAAGCCTATATTGTCCCCCTCTTTTCTGTTCTCAAGATCGAGTTTTATCAGTTCTAGAAATCTTAACTTTTGCTAGCTGAATACAAAATCCTCCTCTTTATCCTTCTTGCTATGATTCCTATAAATAGACATTTTAATTATGAGCTAAGTTTTTTTTGTCAGGGCTTGAATAGAAAGGTACTTTTTATAAGACAAGAGGACAAGAAGGCAAGTTCCTAAAGATGCAAACATTTTCATTTAAGAAATTATTTTGGTAATCATTTTTGCCAATCAAACAAAAGTACAGTAACATAAAATGAAAACACGAACACAATTAAATAAAAATCTAAAACAGTTGATTCAGCAACATTTTTTTACAGTAAAATACATGGTTTAATTTGGGAATCATGGAGCAGTATATCTTTTTATTTGCTCATTTTATCTTGATGGTTCTAGACAACAAACACATTGTGGAAAATAGAGCCTTCACTTTTCCATTAGCACGTCTTAAATATTATTGTGTATTTGTGTGCATATGTTGTGAGTGTTTTTGTGAACAGTCACAGAATGGATTTTTTTAATTGCAAAAATGGTTCATCATGCAAAAACTCAGACAATTACATTCTACTTTCCCGGTTTTTTAAAAATTGTTATATAAATGTAGGGAAGAGATTTTGGTTTAACAGCAATTTTAGTAGAATGTATTTGGAATTTCAATCCTAAATATATAAATACTCAGAACTGAACTGTCTGCCATATATGAATTCTTTCTCTTTTTTTTTTCCAGACATGAAATTTTTGGATCTGGCAATCTTGCTTCAGAATTCAATTCAAAAAGTCAAATAAAGTTTTGAATTGCAGACACAACAGTGCTAAATCTGTGCTGATTCCACTTTCCAGATCTTAGTCTTAACCTTGGCACAGACAGGAGCCACTTCTGAAATAAGGAAATATACATATTTCTGCCTTCTGAGTGATGTGGCTCTTCTGTCTTTCAGGCTGAAGGCTCCCGTGCTTAGCTGTAGATCTGTACTGAGCATCTGTTCTAAGGGCCAGTTCTCACATGCATGCAGTGCCTTCAGTGTGTTCATCATTTGATGATTCAGCACTTTGATGACTCATAGGTGGCTTGCCAACCAATTTTGCTGACACTTTTTGCCACAGGGATCGAGCGAAAATATTTTTAATTTAAGGAAAGTTTATCGGTCAGTAGTTATTCACTTGAAAAGTATAGGGACGCTGCCTTTTAGTAAAGGCCATATTCTGTGAGTTTCTTTTCTTTTACTTTATTTTATTTAACCGCCCAACTCCAAACGTGACACCTCGCAATATAAAAACCCCTGATAAGTTCAAAATGAAAAACGCAATAAGGAAGCTAGGTCAGCAGTGAGCAGTTTTCTTTTGCCAAGCAAGCTAACAAACTACGTTCAAAAACTGAGATTGGGTTAACGTTGTGTACACATGATAATACATATGAACTAATATGCATTCTTGTCTTTTTTGTCCCTCAGTGCAGGGCACAGTAGAAAGACATATGCGTGTGTGCCTCCCTGAGCATACACGTATCAGTAAAACTGCTGTGTTATATAATAATGATGAGTATAAACATCGATTGAGATGAGCAATCTCAAGCCTTCGTACAATTCTTCAGACTCCTTTCCCTGTTAAAGTTGAGAATAGAGGGAACCTTTCATGTAAACCATAAAAATAGAATGAAAAAAAGAAATAGTGTCTAGAAGAAAGAAAGAAACAGCCTCCAGTCCCCAAACCTTCTAATGCCTATATGTGGAAGAGGGCTCTACTGTTTTAGTCCATGTGCCGATGTCAGCCCTAGGAATCTTAGTATCAGTGGAAGAAATCGGCTCCACGCATTGCAAACCCGATCATGCTTTACCGGCTCCCTCTCTTATACTCATGTAAATTAGGGAGATTCCCATCTGAATCATTTTTCACATTTCTCCATGGTTTGGGCAATATTCAGCAATGTTTCCTTTCTCATTGCTTTGGCAATGGATCCTTCCTTTCTTTTTAAGGTCATCTTATCCAAACGCCCTCAAAAAGATTAAGTGCAATTTTGAAGAAGCACCTTGTCTCTGGTAGACACGAATGCAGTGCATGGTTGTTCAACATTATGGACAGAGAAAAGTGTCCTCTAAGAATAGAATACCTTATGCTACCAGACTTGAAAGTTTGGACCTGGACAACTTAGAACTATGCCGCCTGCGGTCTGACCTAAGCTTAGTACACAAAATTGTCTGCTACAACGTCCTACCTGTCAATTACTACTTCCGCTTCAACCACAATAACACATGGCCAAATAACAGATACAAACTCAAAGTAAACCGCTCCAAACTCAATTGCAGGAAATACGACTTCAGCAACAGAGTGGTCAATGCCTGCAACTCACTACCTGACTCTGTTGTTACTTCCTCAAACCCCCAAAACTTTAACCTTAAACTGTCTACCGTGGACCTCACTCCATTCCTAAGAGGTCTATAAAGGGGGCGGGCATAAGCGCACCAGTGTGCCTACCATCCCTGTACTACTGTTCCCATTTATTCATACTCATTTATTATGTATATACGTATACCTGTTTATACTTATATGTTTATATGTTATGTTCATACTTATACTTGTTTTCTCATACAGGCTAAACTAAATAAAATAAATAAAAAATGGAGTTGCACCCACAACTGGCAAGTGTTCCACTTTGTATAGAATAAATTCAGTCCTAGAACTGATACAGATTCCTCATTCTATCTATAAGCCAATGCATTATAACTGTAGACCATATTTCTGTCCAAACTCCTTAATTCCACAAGTGATTTCATTTATAAAGTCAAAGATGACAATCTGATGGGTTTACATGGGTTATGAATGCACTTCTGGGCCAGCAAGTGTTCCCCGTGATCAGCAAACATATAGTAATTTATTTACAGTAATTTATTTCTGTTTTCCTAGCAGGGAAATGAGTCCTTGTCCTGCAAATAGTAAACTATTTTTGTCAGTTTGCATATTTTATCTCTCCCTTGTATGCAGTGTTTTGCATCTGACCAACATTATATAGCTGAATTGTTGCTCCGTTTGTGCAATACCATGAAATGTGACACTAGTCCTATTCCTATTGATGGTAGCCTTTTTGCAACTCATCCTAAATTTTCAGGGAATCCAAAAAAATTGCTTAACATAACAAACTCTATAGTGCAGTAACTTTTTCTGATCTGATCTCTTCTAGATATATTGGAAGAAGCAATGTTTCCAACCAGGGAGGGCAAAGTTGGCTTGTAGAAATGGATGAGTTGGGCAAAATATAGGAGGAGGAGAAATTCAATCATGTCTTAAGAAAGTCACCATCTTCTTTATAGCCTTTAAGGCCAATGATTTCCTCGCAATCTTTTTTTTTTTCTGGAGAAGTGAAAAATGGCCTTTCAAGATGATCTGATAGAAAATCCCAGCAGGTTTCATTCATCAGGCAGACAAGCCTTCATTAACAGGGTGGTGTGTTCAGCCACCCTTTGGGAGGGATGTAATCCATGGTCATGTGATTGCAACCTTGAGCTCTGGCCCCCACATTGTGAGTTTCTCCTGCTACATCTTCCCCTGCCTGTTAAAATATCTGCCTGGATAGCCTGGCCACCTGGCAGTTCGAAAGCATGCAAATGCAAGTAGATAAATAGGTACCACTTCAGTGGGAAGGCAGCAGCATTCTATCCTTTGGTGTATAGTCATGCTGGCCACATGACCACGGAAATTATCTTTGGACAATGCTGGCTCCCTCGGCCAAGAAATGGAGATGAGCATCATGCCCTAGAGTCGGACATGACTGGACAGGGAAATCCTTACTTTTATATCTAGCTGGCTTTGTATTAACCTTCACTGGACTTGAAAAAAAGGCATGGATAGGATTTTGTTTTTATTTCACACGTGGCTTGCTGTGAGTTATATAGATAGATCAGCCTGAGCTTGGTCAGTGTATTTCTTGACAAGACTATGCTACCAAACCCATTCAAGGGAATACACACACTATGCCACAATTTCCTGTAATTTCGGTGGCTGTCAAACCCTCATTGCTAAATACATCATACACTAGATCTTTAAGATACTGGAATATATGAGTTGATCTTCTAGATCAGATCCAACTAGTACAATAAACCAAGGCATTGCATTTATACTAAGGGAGCCAAACTTGGTATCTGGCATCTGTGAGGAACCTCCCAGATTGAAGATTAAGCTTTACAAGTGGTAACTTATCCATAGCCAGTCATGCAAGTTTTACAATCCCTTTGCAGAAAATCCAAATATATTACTATGTATAGCAGCACATCTAGGTGTCTTTACTTATATCTCCTATAATTCCCATAGAGAGTGAAATTTATAGGGAGCTAAGTCCAATATAGTTGGGGGGAAACTGAGTTATAAATGCAGCAGTGAGGTTTACACCAACCACAGCTCAATAATCTGTGACATACATACATTTATGAACAGACAATGGTTGCCACTATTCTTTTAATTATAGTATGATATATTTGCAATATACCAGCCCTTCTCATTAAACTTCCCAAGTTAGTTAAGACCATAAAATCTTCTTCTTCCTAGTGTATTTCTGCAAGTGCAGAGTCAGCTTTAGTTAAGTTAGTTAAGTTTAAGTTAAGTTAGTTAAGACCATAACATCCCTATTAGAATATCAAATACCCGATGAAATTGTCCAAAATCAAGTAAGACTAGGGTGGTGGTGGGAAACCCTCTAAAATGATAGCCAGATCATTGCATTCAAAATGCAAATTCAAACTCAAGATAGCTGAGACCCAAATCAGAATTCTGTTAGTCAACTGTTTTTTTTTAAATGGCTGCTATTGAAAAGCCACCACTAAGAACCATATGTACCTACGTTGCCCTTTTGATATGAACACATACAAGTATATGGGTTCAGAGTTTATGGGTTTCAGAAGTTGATAGCATTATTTTGGAGGATTTAAGCGTGGTTCATAAATAATCCTTTATTTTCAACTTTTCAATAAAGTTCATCATTTCCAAAAGCGCATAAGATATTGAAATATAAATACTCCCTTGTTCAACTCTTGATGACTACATGGACACATGTGTATATTTTTCTGAACACCCATTTATGTAATTTTTTTCCCCCAACTTCCCCGTCTAGCCTACAAGCCTGAGGTTTGCTGGTGTTCAGCTCTCCATGCACTAACCAGATAATGCAATCCAAGTTGGTTAGGTGCTGTTTTTAGATTTCAAGTTATCGTAAGTCATAACCTCATAGTGAAACCCAAATGAACTTCATTTTGGATCTACATAAAAATCTGATATCCCGTTTAGTTAAATAAAGAGAAGATTGCCCCAAACTCAAGATTGCAGACAGAATCTTTTTTTTTCTTTTGGCATGTCTGGAATCCAGCTATTTGTGGATTCATTTGTTTTGGAATGCAGTTGCAAGAACTGAACATGCATAAGCTATAAATCTACCTGTGCATTTTAATTGAAAGGTAATTTTCAAATATTTTAAATTAAAACACACACACACACACACACTCATACATTTCCTAACATTTTAGATACTTTCCGAAAACATACTCAGCCATAAATAATTGCATGCTGGGTACATGAATTATGTTCTTCGGTATGCAATCCGCCATTTGTCAGAATGGATAGAGATTAGCATTTTACACCCTTCTGAAGACAGCGTTCGTGTTTGGTACCACATGTGAAGCTGATAGAGAAACTGGACTAAGCTAAGAACCGAATGAATTCTCTATTTGCCCCTTTATCTGTGGACTAGGTCAGGGGTCTCCAACCTTGGCAACTTTAAGACTTGTGGACTTCAACTCCCAGCTTTGCTGGCTGAGGAATTCTGGGAGTTGAAGTCCACAAGTCCTAAAGTTGCCAAGGTTGGAGACCCCTGGACTAAGTGATACCACTGAAAAATAGTTCAGATTCCTTCCTTGCTCTAAGATCCCATCACATTTGTTGGGCACTATATACTGGAGAACTTGGAAGCAGATCCAGCCCAACCTCTGACAGTTGGAGGACCTCTCAGTAGAAAACACAGGTAGTCCTCAACTTACAACAATTCAACAATTCAAAGTTACAAAAGCACTGAAAAAGGTGACTTGTTATGACCATTTTTCATACCTATGACTGTTGCAGCCTCCCCATGGTCATGTGATCAAAATTCAGGCGCTTGGCAACCGATTCATATTGATGACGGTTGCCACATCCCACAGTCACGTGATCCCCTTTTGCGACCTTCTGACAAGCCAAGTCAATGGGGAAGCCAGATTCACTTAATGAATGCATTACTAGCTTAACAACGGCCGCTATTCACTTATCTGTAGCAAGGTTCTAAAAAGGGGGCAAAACTCACTTAACAGCCTTGCTTAGCAACAAACTGTTTTTAGCTCAATGTGGTTGTAAGTCAAGGACTACCTGTACCAATTGCTGGAGGCAGTTTTGCCTATGCTTTTCTCTTTGAAGAAAAGCATAGGGTACCTGAAAGAGAACCGTATTGTCAGGATTCCAGCAGTTACCCCCATTTAAATCATGAAACATAAAAAGGATTTATTGGGAGTTAACATGCCGGCCCTGCCTGGGTGTAGCCGACTCTGAGACACATAATTCCTTATCACCCTTGACCCTGGTTTTCCCCTCACCCCTGGGTGTATCGTAATTCATATTCTCCAATAGGACACATCCATAGCCAAGAGTCATCAATCATGCTCCCCAGTTAGAATTTTGCACCGCAGAAACTTCAGTCACCTAGGTACTATCTTTGAAAACATTTATGGAATGCAGTTTCAGTTTTGCAAGCTGCTACACTGTTCCCCCATCCCTTTCTGTTGGCAACTCTAAAAAGACCAGAGAAATATTTTATGAATTGACAAGTATATTTTTTAGTCATTCCAATTTATATGGATGCAGAACCATTTGATTCAGATGTCTTGCAGTCCCAGTCTGTTCTTCAACTTTCTGTCTCATAATGAGTATGTTTGAAATATTGAAAAGCACTAGCAAAAAGTCAAGTTCTCCAGTAAGTTTGTGAATCAGCTAGGAGCAACCTGTGTAAAACAGTACTAATATCTGTCGGTTAACTATTGTTTGCATATTTAAAAAAAGTTTTTTGTTAAAAGTTGACTTGCCGTTAAGTCTTTTGGGGATTGGATTTTATTAGCTGTTATTCTAAAAAAGGGTGTGTGTTATGTCACATCCAACAAATGCTTGAGGGGGGAAAAAAGAACCACAAGAGACTTGGTTTGGCAGAAAGGGTCTTGAAAAGCAAAACTTTGACAAGTGAACAGTTATCATATTTACGCGGTTCAAGAAATAAATGACTAGATTGGTTTCAGTTCTTATAAATTCAGTTCAGCAATGCTGAACTTCCAATTTTCTTCTTCTTAAACTAAAGGACAGCAGCAATCCAAAACTGCAGGAGGATCTTAAAGATGAAAACATATATTACTGTATAAATCAAATAGTTTTATGTATTTCTTTTTCATAGGTCTGTTTTAGGTCTTCCCCCTCTTTTAGCAGATCAGGGGAGCAACATGCATACATAAAGATAAAGAGAGAGAAATGCCAAGGAGAACACGAGAGAGAGAGAAAGAGACAGAGATACACAGAGAGACGAGAGACACAGAGAGACGAGAGACACACAGAGAGACACGGAGAGAGAGATGGAGAAAGAGTGAGAAAGAGAGACAGAGATGGAGAAAGAGTAGGAGACAGAGAGAGACAGAAAGAGAGAGAGAGGGAGAAAGTGGAGAGAGGGAGAGGTAGGAGAGAGAGAGAGAGAGAGAGAAAGACAGAGACAGACAGAAAGAGAGAGACAGAGATGGAGAAAGAGTGGGAGAGAGAGAGAGAGGTGGGAGAGAGGGAGAGAGAGAGAGAGAGAGAGAAGAGAGAGAGAGAGACAGAGACAGAGACAGAGACAGACAGAAAGAGAGAGAGACAGAGATGGAGAAAGTGTAGGAGACAGAGAGAGAGACAGAAAGAGACAGAGAGGGAGAAAGTGGGAGAGAGGGAGAGAGGTAAGGAGAGAGAGAGAGAAAGAAGAGAGAGAGAGAGACAGAGACAGAGACAGACAGAAAGAGAGAGAGACAGAGATGGAGAAAGTGTGGGAGGGAGGGAGAGAGACAGAAAGAGACAGAGAGGGAGAAAGTGGGAGAGAGGGAGAGAGGTAAGGAGAGAGAGAGAAAAAGAAGATAGACAGAGAGACAGAGACAGAGACAGACAGAAAGAGAGAGAGACAGAGATGGAGAAAGAGTAGGAGACAGAGAGAGAGACAGAAAGAGACAGAGAGGGAGAAAGTGGGAGAGAGGGAGAGAGGTAAGGAGAGAGAGAGAGAAAGAAGAGAGAGAGAGAGACAGAGACAGAGACAGACAGAAAGAGATAGAGACAGAGATGGAGAAAGTGTGGGAGGGAGGGAGAGAATTTGTGATAATTATCTGTGATAAATGTGGATAATTTAGATAAATATGGATAATACTCCATATTTTCTCAAAAGTAAGCCTCCTTGAATTTAATGGGATTTATTCCCAAGGAAACATGTAGAAGCATGTTATAAGGATGTAGAATATTACCACGGGCAAAATTAGAAAAAAAAACCCTTCTCCAGAGGTATATCTGGTGTTTCCATATCTATCTAATTAATGAATTGATTGCTAAGCTAAATAATATAGCAGTGAGACACTATAAATCAGTCTAATGTCTTTATCCCAAATACATAGAAACATCAAGACTGATCAAACAAAATTCAGCAATTGAACATTCATGGTCTTGCTTTAGAATGCCTCTGGGGGAGATAGTCAACTCTTTGCTCAATAAGAGAATCTCCTGAAAGGTGGAAAAGTTCTCCGCTGGCTTCAGACTCTCATCTCTTTTACACCACTCCCTTAATGTTAAAGAAGAGCTGGTATTTGGAGGCATTTCACCTCTGAGACTTGAGGTACGCATGCAGGGGTGGGATTCAATTTTTTTAACAACCGGTTCTGTGGGCGTGGCTAGGTGGGCATGGCCATGTAACTGGGTAGGCATGGCGTCTTCTTATTTTGCAGCATGAGCAATAAAGACTGACTGGGTGGGGAGGGGGAGGGCGGAGAGAGGCGTGGTCAGCTGGGGACAGGATTTGCGGAGACGGCCCCCCCCCGTCCCGGCCGCATGGCCCCCCGGAACATGCCCTTACCGCTGGTTGCTCCCGCCTTTTTGGCAAAGAATCATAATAGCTTTGGCTTTCCGGTATAGATTTTACCGAGTCCGAGCGCTGGCGCCTAGAATCCCTTGTGACATCACCGAAGTGATTTTGAAAGATGCGCACTGACGCCGAACCTGAACGGGCGCCGATTTTGTTGTAGGAGCCTTTGGGTTCCATGCTTCTGTGGAGGGGCTCCAAAGAGGTCAAATTGTGAAATCATGATTGAAGTATGTGAGCTGCAATACAAAGCTTTAACAGCGATATGACAACCACCATCTTGCCTTTTTTTGACACACAAACACACACCCTGCCCACGCCCCCAGATGTTGCTGTGTCCATTATTTGGTCTAATCACCTTGAACTATAATTGAAATTGGAAGTGAATATTATTTCTGGTGAAAACCAGTTCCACGATTTGCTGTTCTGTGCCAAAGCACAGTTTACTGTCAGCGTTGAATCTTCTATCACTGAAATATACTGGGAGGTTCTGGATTTTAATATTGGTAGAAAGTTTTCTACTTGAATGGTTTCTCTGTACCCTCCACAATTGTATTAATCTCTTTCAAGTTGCTCTTCTTTTGTTTCCCTTTCTTCTAAGGTAAACCAAACCTGGTATTTATTGGGCAGAGTTTCTGGTGCTTCAGTATCCTTTTTAAAAGCATTTTTGATATTCATTGAAGATAATTTTCAAGCATGGTAGATTTGGTTTAAAAAGACAGCATCACATGGAGAATTTTGCCACCCAATTCTCTCCCAACAAGTGTAGTGTATTCAGGTATAGACTTCTAATACTACATTCCTATTGGTTAGTTAACACAGCGTAACGATTGGTTAAGAACAATGGGTTCTGCTTGGCCGCAATAAGCAGCAGGAAGTTTGAATACATGCCATTGGTTGCGAGCCACGAGCAGCCGCTATAAAAAGGGCTGCCGCAGCTCGACTTCAGTTGAAGTTACTGGTTGCTAATAAAGAGCTGATTGCTTTGTCCTGGCGATAGAACAACAAGTATAAACCACATTTATATATCTATTCAACTAGAGCTAAAATTGAAAAATCTTTTCTGTATATACTCAAAAGATGTCTTATATCCCATCAGCATACAGATAAAATAAATCCCTTTTTATGACCCCGTAATCCCTAAATTTGGGGTAGAGTGTGCGTGACTGGATTGAGCTGAGCATTTACTGGCCCGATGGCCTTCCTGATGCCACGTGGAGTTCGCAGCAGATATTTTTTTCTTTGTACCCCAAGAGAGAAATATCTGTCACTACTTGGAATTGAATTCTCAACCTTACAAGTGGGAGTCTTCACCACTAGACCACCACACTGCTCCCCATTAGCACACAGATAAAGTTAGGATTTTTGTCTTCATGTGTACAGTATCATTTTACTTTTGTTTACGTTGCACTCGTAATGCTCATTCATCACCTAGTCTAGAGAAAGGCCTTTGAATTCCCTGGCCCTCCTTTTCTGTTTAATCATCCTAGATAATTTGATGTCATTGGTAAAACCATCTCAGTGTCCAGCATTAATGCCAGCTCTTTTATTATTCAGTGGTTCTTAAGTTAATCATGACCAAGTGATTAACTTTCAGTTCATACTAGCTAGGTTACATTGGATGATAATGTCTTGCTATATTGATGCCATTGTCAATGTACTGGGTGTTTTTACTTCTATTCATTAGACCATGTTGATAACAAAAGATCCAATGACCTGTTAAATCCCTAGAATTAAACAGTTTTCATAAGTAAAAGCCAACATAATATATTCTTAGGATTTTTATAAAGGTTACAAATCTGTTTCAGGAGCTGAAACATCTTTTTCATGTAATAATAATTGCTAAGGTGTCCTGAACCTAGATTAATATAATAATAAGGATAAAAAGGCATGTATATACACTCTTTTGCATATGTCCTGTATTAAACTAAATTTCACATTGTCATATACCAATAGGAACATTATTCCAGTAACTGGAATGTCAATAAACAGATTTATAATCATTTATTCAGTATTGCTTTAACTGAATAATATTTAAAACGTGGTCTACAATTTAATTATTAAGCAAGTTCTTACTTGTCACTGCCTTTTACCATCTTTAGTTATACTTATATGCAGTTGTTCAAATAAATAAGCTAAAATAAAAGCAAGAGAAAAAGAAAAATCCATTCTCCTCCTTCAAAAAATAATAATAATCAAAAATAATTAGAAGAGGTACAGCCATATGCAGAAGTAAAAGAAGTGTTTACTTCTGCAGCTATACAGGAGTTGCTGTTTGTATTAGTATAAATTTGCTTATTCATTCAAGGTATTTTGAATAATTATAGAAATATAATGGTTTGTTCTTATTTGTAGCACATAATTGTTTTCTCATGTTGTCATCTTGGAATCTAGGCAATGATCCTCAAAGATATTTTACTAATCTTTTAGATTCCCTAAAAATCCTTTGTCTACCATAGATAGACTGTGAATGATTATGAAATAGAAGCAAAAAGATAAAGAATATGGAAAACTAATTACCGTTGTACCGTTGTCTGGATTTTTAAAGTCTGGATCATACAGTAGTACTTAATGTTTTAAATTAAAAGGATGGTTTAAAAATTGAAATGTTTTAATTTCTGGAAACCATAGTGACAATCTAGGAATGTTTTATACATCCCTTTATGCTATTTTAGTAATCATTCAAAGCATTCAAAATTAATATTAATGATTTCCTGCAGAATTCTATGATAAACATCATTTGAAGTGGAATTGTAAAATTATCTTCAGATTTAATGTTAGGTGACATGAATTAAGGTTCCCAACTTGTATGGTACATATAATTTCTACTCCCTTAAAGAGACTGTAGATTTTTTGCATTTGTAAAAAAAGAGCCTTTACATGAAAATGTTTTTCCTGTAATTTTCATTCTTTATTTAATTATGTGCAATTAAATTTCCTGAGAGAGAAATTCCATTGTATTCAATGGACAACCCCCAAGTAAATAGGACTATATCTTATAGAATTATTCTACATCTCATAGAATTATTATTTCTTTTAAGCCTGTTATAGCCATGAGTTGAATAGGATTAGATTAATCTCTATCTCAACCTACCTTCTCTGGCATTATAATTACAGATGATAAGTAAATACTACTGAGTATGAAGCTTGATCCTACATAAGAATCACAGCTCCTAATTTCTAACATTTTAACAGGTACAAGCATTCTTAGATTTATGTAGTTCCTGTGAAAATGCAGAAATTTCTTGTGTGCGCATCAGAGATTTTTTTTGCAAAAGCAGATATGGAAACAGACACATAAATAGACACAAGAGAAGCAAAGTATAAATGCAGCCAATAAATAATAATAATAATAATAATAATAATAATAATAATAATAATAATAATAATAATAATAATAATAATAACAACTTTACTACGGTCACAGACCAGCAATAGACGAAATTATCACTGTTTACAATAGTGTTAAAAGATATTTCTAATAATAATAAGTAATAACGTCTACAATAATAAAATACACGGTATCAAACGGTATGGCTCTTGCCCTTGGTTAAGGACTAAATAAATACTTCCAGAATATTTTCTATTTTTCCTATATACTGAGATATATACGTTCCAAAAGATATTTTTAAGCTTTTAACTGTTTCCACATCCTTCTAAATATGTGTTGCCCAATCTGCTGGAGATGCAACTTACTACAATTTCCTCAGATCAGATTGGGAAGGTGTTTGAAATCATCTTGAGAAGTCTCATGGGCTGGCCTATGGCAAAGATCACTAAAACAGAAAAATCTGTGATAACGAAGCTATGCAATGACAAGCTGATGCAGGAAAAATGGTTTTGCATTATGAGCATCTTTGGACAAGAGTCTGAGTCAGTTTACTTCTGTGGGAAGCCATCCCCTCCTAGAAGAATGAAATATTTTAGGAAATATTTAAAAAGGCAGATTATATTTCCCTAAAGGAGAAGTAGAGACAAAAAATGCTCTTGGAGACAGAAAGCATCCCCCAAGTCTTTCTTAATAGCCCCCAGCAGATATTTTGTGCTCATTGAGAAACACTGGGTCAGCCTATCTACAAAACAAAAGACTTCCAGCTCCAGGGTGATGGGATTAAGACATGACCCCTCAGGACGTAATAGGAGTAACCCACTACCATCTAGCAGCAGAGCTAATCACATTGCACAATCTTCTGGGGACATTGCAGCACCATCCAGGCTTCAAACAAACTTAGCTCACACAACCTATAGAACCAGCTATGACCCTTACAACAGCCAACAGAATACATGTTCTTGCACAGGAACAGGAAGTTCAAGGGCAAAACCCAAGAGAAGGTATAAAAGCCACCCATTCTCAACTCCACGTGGTCAGCTACCCAAAACCATGCGCTTGATGTTCTGTTCATCATTAAACCATCTTTCCAATCAGCCTCCATGCTTCTAGTGTCTTTCTACCTGCTTGGAACTGAACCACATGGATATTTCTTCCAATACTTCCAACATCGGTGGAAGTACCTAAAGTGGTTTAAATTAGGCCAATATTTTTAAAATTATGCTTTAAAATGGAAATGTTTTAATTTCTGGAGAAATAAGTGACAATTTAGGAATATCTTATATACACTGCTCAAAAAAATAAAGGGAACACAAAAATAAGACATCCTAGATCTGAATGAATGAAATTTTCTTATTAAATACTTTGTTCATTCCATAGTTGAATGCCCTGACAACAAAATCACATAAAAATTATCAATGGAAATCAAATTTAGCAACCCATTGAGGTCTGGATTTGGAGTTACACTCAAAATTAAAGTGGAAAAAAACACGACAGGCTGATCCAACTTTGATGTAATGTCCTTAAAACAAGTCAAAATGAGGCTCAGTAGTGTATGTGGCCTCCACGTGCCTGTATGACCTCCCTACAATGCCTGGGCATGCTCCTGATGAGGTGGCGGATGGTTTCCTGAGGGATCACCTCCCACACCTGGACTAAAGCATCCCCCAACTCCTGGACAGTCTATGGTGCAACGTGGTGTTGGTGGATGGAGTGAGACACATGGTGTCCCAGATGTGCTCAATTGGATTCAGGTCTGGGGAACAGGTGGGCCATTCCATAGCATCAATGCCTTCGTCTTGCAGGAACTGCTGACACACTCCAGCCACATGAGGTCTAGCATTGTCTTGCATTAGGAGGAACCCAGGGCCAACTGCCCCAGCATATGGTCTCACAAGGGGTCTGAGGATCTCATCTTGCTACCTAATGGCAGTCAGGCTACCTCTGGCGAGCACATGGAGGGCTGTGCAGCCCCCTAAAGAAATGCCACCCCACACCATTACTGACCCACTGCCAAACCGGTCATGCTGGAGGATGTTGCAGGCAGCAGAATGTTCTCCACGGTGTCTCCAGACCCTGTCACGTCTGTCACATGTGCTCAGTGTGAACCTGCTTTCATCTGTGAAGAGCACAGGGCGCCAGTGGCGAATTTGCCAATCTTGGTGTTCTCTGGCAAATGCCAAACATCCTGCACGGTGTTGGGCTGTAAGCTCAACCTCCACCTGTGGACGTCGGGCCCTCATACCACCCTCATGGAGTCTGTTTCTGACCGTTTGAACAGCCACATGCATATTTGTGGCCTGCTGGAGGTCATTTTCCAGGGCTCTGGCAGTGCTCCTCCTGTCCCTCCTTGCACAAAGGCGGAGGTAGCAGTCCTGATGTTGGGTTGTTGCCCTCCTACGGCCTTTTCCATGTCTCCTGATGTACTGGCCTGTCTCCTGGTAGCGCCTCCATGCTCTACGCTGACAGACACAGCTATGCTGTGTCACACTACGCTGACAGACACAGCAAACCTTCTTGCCACAGCTTGCATTGATGTGCCATCCTGGATGAGCTGCACTACCTGAGCCACTTGTGTGGGTTGTAGACTCCGTCTCATGCTGCCACTAGAGTGAAAGCACTGCCAGCATTCAAAAGTGACCAAACCATCAGCCAGAAAGCATAGGAACTGAGAAGTGGTCTGTGGTCACCACCTGCAGAACCACTCCTTTATTGGGGATGTCTTGCTAACTGCCTATGCTTTCCACCTGTTGTCTATTACATTTGCACAACAGCATGTGAAACTGATTATCAATCAGTGTTGCTACCTAAGTGGACAGTTTGATTTCACAGAAGTGTGATTGACTTGGAGGTACATTGTGTTGTTTAAGTGTTCCCTTTATTATTTTTTTGAGCAGTGTAGTATACTACATCCCCTTATGCTATTTTGCTAAACCTGTATGCAATTGCATTTCTTCTGCTTATCTCAGAATGATATTTATGGTGTGGCTTAAATTAAAAGGGTGGTTTTAAAACTGTGTTTTAAAATTTAAATTTTTTAATTTCTGGAGAACTCAGTGACAAATTAGGAATATTCCTCCCCCCCCCAATGCTATTTTGTTAATTCTGTACGCAATTGCTTATCTCAGAGTGATATTTATGGTGCGTTGGTGTGAGGCTGTAACTAACTTTTATACCCTGTTGTAAATAGACTCTGATCCCTGAAAACAGACAAAAATTTCTGCAGGTATTGATAAATTGTGATAGTTATATAGCTGATGCTGCAAGACATTAAAATATCTAAATATTCCTGATAAACTGTGATAAACTGTTCCTAAAAAAACAGTGTCTGAACAAATCATGTAAGCACAATTTTTCAAGTTACTGAATTTATCAGATATCTGTGTTTGAGAAGCCTTGTCTAAGCTCTCTCTGTGGAATCTTGCTCCTTAGGATAAAACAACAACAACTACAACAGCAACAACTTAAATTTGAAAACTGAACCTTGCCAAATAATACCTGTCTTCTGTTTCTTTAATATTAGCCTCTGGAAAGGATGCAACGTCTGATGTATCATTTGTCTGCAACAGTTATGAACAAGGAGAATCGTATTTCTCCAAGAATTCAACATGTAGCTAAAGCATTTTTGTAAAGAATGCTTTATTCACCAAATTTGGACTGGTTTTTAGTTCTCTGCATAGATTTCAAGCCGGAGTTTGTTAACTCTATTATTTTACCATTGGCCAAAATGAGGAACTGGGAAAGAACAGTCACAGATGAGAGTCTTCTGGGACAATGGACCAGGGGCAACCCCCCAAATTTCCAGTAATGCCTGAGGCCAGCAGGTTGAGACATGGTACCATCCTTTTGGAAAAGGAGGGATTAGTCACTCTGGGAGTGGCTGTCTGTTCTTTTTTTTTTCTCCCCTCCAAAAGCGGCTGCTCCCTGGAAATTATTAAAGTGATGCCAGTTTGGGTGATGGCACCTTGATTTCTTCTCCATTCCGCTTTTGCACCCAATAATTGCTGCAAAAAGCTTTGAAAAGCAGGAAGATACAGTCCTAAAGGTGCTTTTTCAAAAGACAACTGGACTCTGGTGTTTTTTTGGGGGGGGGGGACAAAGCCCGGTTGTCTTTTGAAATAGCACCTTTGGGACAACCATGATCTAGATAACTGAGAATCTCCATAGAGTAGAGTAGAGTAGAGTAGAGTAGAGTAGAGTAGAGTAGAACAGAGTAGAACAGAACAACAGAATAGAATAGAACAGAATAGAATAGAATAGAAATAGAATTCTTTATTGACCAAGTGAAATTGAACACACAAGGAATTTGTCTTTGGTGCATAAGCTCTCAGTATACATAAAAAATACATTCATCAAGAATGATAAGATACAACACTTAGTGATAGTCATAGGATGCTAAATAAGCAATCAAATCATACTAGGAAATTAAATAAAACAATATAAATCGTAAAGATAAAAGCAACAAGATTATAGTCATAAGTAGAAGGAAATAGGTAACAGGGAGGATGAGAAGAATAATAGTAATGCAGTCTTAGTAAATAGTTTGACTGAGTGACAGATAGACAGGAAGATACAGCATCTGTAAAATCAATGACCTACATCCCAACCACTTCCTGGTTTTTTCCTGTCTGCTTCAGCCTAGAAAGAGATGTGGGAGTTGTCAAATATCTCCTGCAGTTTTCAATGATGATTTGATGGTAGATGATAAATATGGGTCCATTCTAAGACATCAAACAAGTTTTAGTTTATCACTAGAGCTCTCACAGTATAAAATCTTTCATGTAAAATACTATATATGCACATATTGCTTACAGCACTTTTCCCATGCTGGAGCAGCTTGGCTCACAACCAAACAAACCAGTACAATGTGCATGATAACACAGGATTCCTACAATCCAAACTGAGCTTTGGTGTAAATCTGACTTTTTTGTGCCCACAATAAATAATTTAATCTAACTGAGCCATGTCCTTGAAGGTCCTTTTGGAAGCCAGAGTCAGAGTGTGAAGATGTTACGAAGTCTGATACTCCACCTTTTCCCTTCTCACTGCATTGTACTTTATGCCAATGCACAATATTCACTATCCATCGAAACCACTGGTCCCATAAGTGGAAGCATATGGGAAAACACTGAGATTGCTCTTGGAAATGTATTTTACTTGACTAGGTTTTCTTCCTTAAAATTATCCAGCTGGGAGTTTTGAATATAGAACAATACCTCTAAGAGGGATACCCAGAGTAACATCATTCTTCCCCGGAGAAAATCTTGACTAAAACAAAATAGCATTCCCATATTTTTTTTTTCAGCTATGCTTTCCTTGCCTGCCCCTCTCCACTATGCAGACACGTCTTCAGTATTTCATAATGAAAACCCAGAGTTCTGTAATTTAAACATTTGTTTAGAAAAAAAGAAGGGCCTGTCCCACTTCCTGAAGAAGAGGAGTAGTACAGATTTTAAACATGACCATGATAACTTGCTGTAAAACATTGCCCTAAATACATCTCCCTATAAGCGTTCATTGTATAGGTTAGAGGTCTCCAAACTTGGCAACTTTAAGACTTGTGGACTTCAACTCCTGGGAGTTGAAGTCCACAAGTCTTAAAGTTGCCAAGTTTGGGGACCCCTGGTATAGGTACTCAGCAGAGGATCTCTTAAAGTTATTTTGGCATTCCAGGGGAAGCAGTGCAGCTTCCTTGGTAGTTGTCCCTTGCCCAGTTCTGAAATCTTTTCCCAGGGAAATTCAGGTAATGTTGGACAAAGAGCTTTACTTGCAGATATAAGATTAGTGTTGCTGACTTTATCCTGTATTTATGCTTTTGAGGCCTTGGGGTCATTATGTTTTGTAGCTGCATAATAGACTGAATGCTACTCTTTTTTGATGCTCTGATTTTCAGTGGGATGTTTTTAATTGTGTTTGTTACAGAAATATTTTATATTGCTTTGTAAAATCATTTAGGAAATGATGTGAAAGTGAACTCCTTTTTTTTAATTAAAGAAAGCACCCCCCAGATTCCCAGAGCAACACACATACACACATTCTGAAATATTATTTCCCATGGCAAGACTGGAAATTGGGCTCATCCCTGCAGATAGATGTTGGAGGCGACGTGCCAAATGCTGAACTACTGTAAGGCATTTTTTAATCACAAGCTTCTCTTCTCTATGTTGAAAGAAGTGGGGCTATGCCTTATTCCACATAGTCAACCCATAGAGATGGAATTCTTGATGTACTTATGTGGGAGTAAGTGCCAATAAATACCATAGGGTTCATTTTTGAAGAGTGAGGTGTGAGATTATGAAACAAAGCTGCTTGCTGTTTACTTCCTAATTAGAACTTATCTGCAGCCTTTCTTTGCACGTAAAACTTTAGATCAGGAGATATTTCATTCTTACTTCAATACAGAGGAAAAGTGAAAGCAAGGAAAGAACATTTTTGTTCAGGAGAAAAAGAAAAGGAAAGGGAAAAAGAAATGAAGGGGAAGGAGAAGGGGAAGGAGAAAGAGAGGAGAGGAAAGGAGGGGAGAGAAAAGGAAAGGGGAGGGAAAGGAAGGGAAGGGAAGGGAAGGGAAGGGAAGGGAAGGGAAGAGAAGAGAAGAGAAGAGAAGAGAAGAGAAGAGAAGAGAAGAGAAGAGAAGAGCACGTGTCATGTCTATAAATTCACTGCACCACTTAGGCAAAATGGGTGGATTGCTTCTAAGGTATTTTACTGGCAAATTTTTAAAAAAGAGACATTTCCTTCTGTGTCTGTGTAATTGTTGCATTTGTTTACAATTTCCCAAAGCAGGGAGGTCATCAAGTGAAGATCCAGCTATTCCCAGTGAGGGGTAATCAAGCAGGATATCTGTTATCTGCTTGATTGAGTTTTGAGGTTCTTCTTGGCTCCTTGACCAAAATAATCAATGCTGCTTTCAGGGGATTGAAATTATTAATTGGCATATATTTATTTCCTTTGGAAGTGAGATGCCAGAGGGAAAAATGATTTTGTGTAAGTTTCCTTTGATTATATTTTATTATGAATGAATAATTATCATATCAAATGTTTTAGGAACTCAGCCCCACCCCCCCAAACAACGCCATTCCAGTATCCATTTTCATCATTGTTCAAATCTGGGGTCAGGAAGGTCATCTGCAGGGTGAGTTAAAAAAAAAGTCAAGATGGCAGCTGTCATTTTTTACTGCATAGTTGTGGCCATCTTGAGAATTTGACCTGCACTGTAGATCTCCCCAAGTTAAAGGATAGCTTATGATTTGTCATACAGGGAATATTGTGGCTCAGTCAAGAAAATACAGTTCCATGAAAATGTTAGTAATTTAGGTGATATATTAACATTTTAATTTTAAACTTCATTTTGGGCATCTGCAACGTTTTCCACATAGCCTCTCAGAAATGATTATAAGATATAGGGAAAAGATGGTTGTTTAATTAAGATGAATGCAATATACAGAATAAGCTGCATCTGATACTCATAGTAAATGCCACAATTCACAACTGAACCACATTCTGAAACCTCTGAGCAAGAAGCCAATATCAAATTTACTTGAGGAATACTAGAGCTGTAACATATCACAAGAAAAAAGTCATAAAAACTACGTAACTTGTCATCATTCATACAGTCAACAGCCTCTTTGTTTCCTGGGTAAGCAACGTAATAGAATGAAAAAAAAATTAAAAAGAAGAGATAGGGAAAAGAAAGGGTTATCTAGTAAAATTATTTTCTCTTTAGTCTACTGCTCCATAACATTTTTAATCGAATAACTATTTTTGCTATCATTATATTTGTACATTGTCATTTGTTCTTTATGGCAAAGTTTTCAAATCTGGTCTATAATAAAATAAAATAAAATATAAGCGATGAACAATCTGGGATTCATAATTTTCTTCCTAATTATTAACTGTCAGATATTATTGCTTAATAGAACATGTATCTGTCAAATTTATTCTAAAGAAGAAATGGATTGAAAATGTGTAATTGAATGAAATTATGACCAAACTTTCTTACAAACTCATGTAACCACCAAATACTAGAATTCATTTTATTGATTGCATTTATTTTATTTCTCTCAATAAATTATTATTTATTCAGGATTACTAGAGTTCATACAAAATATATAGATCATATTCATACAAGTATATTATAGAATTAATATAAATACAACTTGGCTGCTATTTTATTTTATTTTATTATTTTATTTATCTTACTGTTTTAATTATTTTTATGACTGTTCACTGCCCAGAATCACTGGTTTCAGATGAGCAGCTAAACTAATTGATTTATATACAGTAAATAAATAAAGGGCACGATCTAAGCCAAATTAAGAACCCCCAAGCCTCACTGATTTTAATGAAGGAATTCACAGCACAAGCCTAAGCCTGCTGATTGAAACATAACCCCCAATGTTTTCATAAGATTATTACCGACTCATTATTTTGTTAACTTAGCAAAATAATTTATTAGATGTTAACCCTGTACCAGTTACAGCCAATCGTTTTACTAAATGGAAACAGAAAATGGTTTCGAGAACTGTACGTGGTAAGAAATACATGAAATGAAAGCTAAAGTCTTGAAAGTTGGTTTTTTTAAAAGTCAGCTGCATACCCCCAGCCAAAATATTTAGAATCTATTTCTCCATAAATTAGTTTTTAAGCTTATTTCATTATTCTCTACTCAATATAACAAATTGCTTTGGGCTTATTTATATTGCATATCTTTATTGGTTGCAGTCTAGTTTTCTGTATATAGTTTTCCTTCAGTTTCCTTCAGTACACATGGACAAAAGGATAAGGTTTGGGGATGGACTTCTGATATTCCATCTGCCAGATTGCTGATTTTCACCCACAAACACAGGCACAGATGCACTCCTGTGGATGCTGCTATTTCCCACAAATAATTTTAGTTTTTTTATAAGTGTATTAGAAAAAGATTTCTAGGTTTCCTACTTAAAAATGAAAGATTACTTGATCATCTGAATAAAAGGAATGACTATAAAACTGGAATATAATCAGTGATGGGATTCAGCCAGTTCTAGCCGGTTCAGGCAAACTGGTAGTGACAATTCTGGCTCGCCCCTCCCGCCCTGCCCGCTCTGCTCAGTCATTCCTCATCTTGTCCGCTCACCTGGCATAGGTGCTACTGCCCTCTGTCTGGCTCCCATATAATTATTGGGCAAGATGATCCTTAGTGCCAGTTTGATGTAGGGCAACTATGGCCCTTTTATGGACTGTGGACTTCAACTCCCAGAATTCCTGACAGCTGGAATTCTGGGAGTTGAAGTTCATAGGTTGTAAAAGAGCCATAGTTGTCCACCTCTGGTGTAATGGTTAAGTCATCAGGCTAGAAACCAGGATATGGCAAGTTCCAGTCCCACTTTGGGTACAAAGCCTAGTGACTTTGGCTAGTCACTCTGTCTCAGTCTAGGAAGAAGGCGATGGCAAACTACTTCTAAAAAACCTTGCCAAGAAAACTGCAGGGACTTGTCCAGGCGGTCTCTGAGAATTGGACATGATTGAACAGAAGAAAAAGAAAAGAGATTATTCCAGTGCCACAGAGGTGCTGACAGATCAGTTTGCTGCATGCTACCACTGACTTCATTATAAGCTGTACAGTACGATATCATGGGTGACACCCCAAATAGACGCAGCTATTTGCAAGCCTCCCCAGCCTAAATAATTGATCACGGCCTTAATATAAAACTGGTGATATAATTTTGGTACCAGATAGATCAATTTTTGAGAATCTCTTGTGGTTTTATTCCAGTCACCCAACTCATAAAGGACTACAACAGGGAATGGCCATTCTTCAACTGATGAGAAAGAATAAGGATTTATCAAAGAAAGAAGGTGCTGCATGAGAAACTGAAACATGGTAACTTTAGGTTGTGGGGCCTTCAATTTTTAATAGATGATAGATGATAGATAGATAGATAGATAGATAGATAGATAGATAGATAGATAGATAGATAGATAGAGAAAGAGAGAGAGAGGGAGAGATGATGAGACAAAGATGATGGAAAGAAAGAAACAAAAGAAAGAAAGATGATGATTGATAGAGAGAAAGAGAGAGAGAGAGAGAGAGAGAGAGACATTGATTCTATCTATCTATCTATCTATCTATCTATCTATCTATCTATCTATAATATATATATATATATATGCGTGTGTGTGTGTGTGTGTGTGTGTGTGTGTTTTCTTAAGTTTTCGCGGGTATTTATATGTATGGTATTCAGTTTTGTTTGGGTATTTTCCCACGTCATTATAGTTATGCTTTTAAAGTTGTAACAACATTTCAGCAGAATCTCATCTGCCATCATCAGGCTTCAGACGAGCACTATACAGAAGCCTGATGATGGCAGATGTCTGCTGACAGACGGACACAACTACAGAAGCCTGATGATGGCAGATGAGATTCTGCTGAATGCGTTGCTACAACTTTAAAAGAACTACAACACACCACCACAACAATATTATATATATATTTTATATATATATATATATATATATATATATATATATATATATATATATATAAAATTATATTATATATATTATAAATATATATATATATATATATATTATAAATTATATATATATATTATAAAATTATATATATAGAAAATACTTTGGGCAAGTTTCAAGAATTCATCTGCCATCATCAGGCTTCGTAAGCAACCTATACATATATATATATATATATATATATATATATATATATATATATATATATATATATATATATATATATATATATATATATATATATATATATATATAAATACTAAAAGTGGAATGATACAGAGAAGATTGCAAGCCCCCTGCAGAAAGGATGACACGCAAAATCATGAAGTGTTAAGGGTTACGGTTAGGGTTAGGGTTAGGATTTGCACAATCACGAAGCCGAAAGCACCAGCCTGAAGATGGCAAGTGGGACCTCGTTTAAACGTCACCAAGATATTCTCAATCTTACATGGGAAAAGACCTGAACATGCCAAGACCTGCATACCTGTACCTGTGAAAATCTACAAACACACACACACACACACACACACACACAAATCTATTCTACTTAGAGACTGGCAAATGAGGTGCCATACAGACTTTTGCAATAATGTATAAACATAATACATGTGAAGACTAACGATCCTTACAAAGAACAACTAAAACTGTCTCATCGGGGACTTGGAAAAATCATTAAAGAAAGTCCCAAACCTGGTGGCTTAGGCAGCATTTTTGTCTGTTCTCCCAAACTATAGAGAGAGAAAGAAAACATTACTGAAGATCATCATTGGCAACGCTGGTAGCACCAAGATGATGGCTTTGGTTTCTGGGACCATGCCTGAATTATCTGAATGATGGACCACTGCCAAAAATAAAGGCTTCCATCTCACAAAGCATGAATAATTTATTTAGAAAGACTTTATCGTGGAGACGAAATCATCATCTGTTTTGGATAGTTTCATCGAGATTCCGGCACTGAAACTTTGATGGGAATGACTCCTTCAACCTCTGCCTGTATGAACTATATTTTTGAACATATAATTTATATGTTGTTTAAATGTGAAAGTATTGAAATAATCCTTTATATCAAAATTCATTTTAGGGGAAAGATTTTGAGCTGGGAACTCTCTTGCAAAATTTGGAGAAGTGCGAACCTCTGATGAATAGGTACATTTTGATTTGCACAATCTGGATTTTCCTTCACATGCTGCAAGATACCTGATGTTCTCAGGGAATCCTATGCTAAATTTTCCCTGCTGGATACACCCTTGAAGCATTGGTGCCACAAAAAGGGTTGCCTCGTGATTCTTGGAGAAATCATTCACTAAGACAATTCAAAACTAAACAAAATAATGAAGAGAGACTATATATCCAGTTCTTTATTTAATGCTGAATAAAAGAAAAGAGTCAGTAGGAGAAAGGAATGGAGGAAGAAATGGAAGTTATTGCTGAAGAGACGGTAGTATAATCATCTTCACATTTTAGGGAAGAAAAGGTCTCATGGCACGAGCCGCTGCACACAGCCCGGACTTCAAGAGCAGCGAGAGCATTTTAATGAAAGAAATGTGATTGCACCCCAAAGGCATTTTTTATATAGATAGCCAGTTGGGTGGTTAAGACACCAGGCTGCAAACTGGGAGACTATGAGTTCAAGTCCCATCTTAGGCACAAAGCCAGCTGGGTGACCTTGAGCCAATCTCTTTCCTCTCAGCCCTAGGAAGGCGGCGATGGCAAACCACTTCTGAAAATTTTGTCAAGGCATGCCCAGGCAATCAAACACCAACTCAAAGGCAGAAAAATCTGCAACGTCTCTGCAGTACAGATACAGTGGGGGACAGATAGACACAAATATTTCTTTTCAGTAAAGTCACAGCTTGACTGTGGCAGAGAAGACAATGCTCATTTCTGAGGATATGCATTCTGAGTTCTACACTTTGGTAGGATTAATCTCTGTTTGGCATCTTAACATCTCCCTGCGAAATCAACAGCTGGCCCTAAAATTTAGCAAAACGAAGCAACTCTTGGAGAAGCAACCCAATTGCAAAACAATTCGATCTGAAGGTGCTGCAATATTTCCCCATTAATACAATTTATGAAAGGGGAGCAAACCGAGTTACTGGTATTTACCTCTCTGTGTGATAGGCTAAAAAAAAACATCTTGGATTAAAAATGAAACTAAGGTGCCAAAGCTACTTGCCCAGCCTGGGCTGTTCTGGGACTTGATTGTAGAGTGAGACATCATTTGCTATTCTGCTTAAAGCAACAAGGTTTTAGACTTTTGTGTATTTGGAAATACTTTTTAAATAGTGTTAATTGTAGTAACATTTATAGTCAAGGACATTATGATTGATAGCTTGTACTAAGATTCTAGTGTATGTTTCATGTGTTACTTTCGCTTGTCTGCATGCTGTTACATGGCTTAATCAAGTGGCTAAGACGCTGAGCTTGTCGATCAGAAGGTCGGCAGTTCAGCAGTTCGAATCCCTGGCACCGCATAACAGAGTGAGCTCCCGTTACTTGTCCCAGGTTCTGCCAACCTAGCAGTTCAAAAGCACATAAAAAATGCAAGTAGAAACATAGGGACAACTTTGGTGGGAAAGTAACAGTGCTCTGTATGCCTTCGGCATTTAGTCATGCTGGCCACAGGATCATGGAGATGTCTTCGGACAGCGCTGGCTCTTCAGCTTAGAAACGGAGATGAGGACCGCCCGTAGAGCTGGAAATGACTAGCATACATGTGGAGGGGAACCTTTACTTTTACCTTACCACCTACCTTCTGATAAGCAAAGTCAGTGGGCAAAGTTGCATTCATTTAATGACCCCAGCAAAAATGTTATAAAATTGGGTGTAACTCACATAATGACCAACTCATTTAAAGGTGAAAGTTCCCAATTGTGGTCACAAATCCAGGACTATCTACATTATAAGGCATTCTTTTGAACATTAGCAAACTTCAACTCCTAGACACTTCTTCCCAGATATTTTCGTAACTGGTTGCTCACTTAATGGATATTTGGGTTTGATATAGTTAGAAAAGGACTGGATTTAATTGAAGTTGAGATGCCTGGGCTTGTTTTAATTTCTGCTCAATGTTACTAGGGATTCAAGTTATTCTAATCAAGAATACCTTCTTTGTGAGCTTAAGCAAATGTTTTCAATAAGAATGCCAACTTCCCGCTCGTAAAAAAGTAAAAGGCATTTGACAAGCATTCAGGATTTTGTACAGGATACAAATGTATTCTTTTCATTCCATCAACTCCAGCTTCATTAAAGTCATGAAATCATGTAGCCGCTGCTTTCATTGAAGTCAACTAAAACGTATAGTTTAAAAAATGGTAAATTGGCGTTATTTTTTTTTAAAAAACTTAAACAGCAGGGTTATTTATTTAGCATATGGCAAAAATGTTTAAAAGCATATCACAATTACATCGTCAATGAGCAAATATGAAACTATTTATTCTACTAACAAATTTGAAGGTTGACTAGTTATATAGTCCATGCATAAGAGCAGGGTTATTGGTAGGCACGTTAGTCGTTGCTGATGGGTATGTCATAATACATCTAATTTCAACAAAATACTTAAAAACGTCACTAGCCTTGATTCCAACTGGAAAATCTCATTTGTAGAAGCCCGTCTTTCTTTTACAAACTAAACAGCATTGTTTGTTGTTGTTGTGAAAATGTGTAGATTTAATCAACTGAGCTAAAACTTCTCCAGAAAATAGAGCTAGTGGTTCTTGTGTTTTAAATTGGATTGGGTGATAACTTTAAACAAAATTGATTTTATTTTCTTTGCAGAAGGAGAAAGTTTTGTCTTTAAAAGGGTGGGGCTGCTTTCTCAAAGAATCATATGATCTCGCGCTTAATTTATCCAGAGCCTCTTGTAGACATCCTGTCTGTTTTTATGCCTACTTAGTTTCCAGTCACGAGGGAGGATCCCATAGATGCGATGGGAAGACAGGTATAGAAAGGTATAATCTATCTCCCCATCCTACCCCACCTCGCACCCCTAGGGGTGAAGCATAAATATGCGATTAATCAAAAAATCCTATTTTTGGCCATTGGGAACATTCTGGTTAGAGGTAACGAAGGAACTACTGAATAATAGAATCAAAGCAGAATCATATCCAGTGTTTGCAATGGAATACTTATTTCTGGTTTGAATGGAGTTTTGGGCAAGACACTTTCAGGAATGTAGTTGCTCCCCCCCCCCACCCCCCCCCAAAAATACGAAGCCACCTGAATAGAATCAGAAGAGGCCATGCCAGAACAATGGCAAAGCTCTCTCTAAGTGGGGAATGGCCGAGAGCCCACAATGAGATGGTGGTGCACAGGAACAAGCTATAACACATATAAATTCAAGAAGTTCTCCTCAGGAAATTTTAAGACACCTGGGATAATCTCACCGCAGACACACCAGAAGCAGTTAGATGGCTAGCTTCTTTAGATACTGAATTATAACATCTATCCTATTGCAGTTCTATGACTATATATTATGTAATTGTATGATTTTATCTTAATTTAATATTTTTATCTCCTATCTCATGTTGCTCATATTCTCCTCTCTCTCCCTTCCTCCCCCCCCTCCCTCCCCCCTCTCTGTGTATATGTATGTTGGTGCTTTAGTTAAACTAAATTTGTATGTTAGTGATTGCATGACCTCTGTAGATGCCATTTGCTAAATAAATAAATAAGGGCAGGACAATTATTTAATGAAGCAATAAAAATCAGTCTTATACTTCAGTACATGCTAGTCACATATTCACTTACATTTTGCTTACGTTCATAATGTGCAGACACAAAGCTTAACAGATAGCTGAAACAGTTGTCTAGCAATTGAATAGTTCTCTGGTCACTGCTATAAGCCCATCTTGATTCTATCATGAAGCCACTTATGTTCCAAGAATGCCTTCATCTTCTGAAAGAGTTCTATGACATTTCACCTATTTTAAGCCAGTTCCTAAGAAAATTCTTTGAAATTAACCAATTTATACTACTACTACTACTACTACTACTACTACTACTACTACTACTACTACTACTGTTCTTATTTCCCATTTTTAATTCTGGAAATTCAAGGCTACCCCATGAACTTCATAACTGAGTGAGGATTTCAACAATTCTTAGTTCTTTTATTCAGATTTTCTCTGCAAAGTCAGAGTATAGGGCTTGAAGGGACCTTGGAGGTCTTCTAGTCCAGCCCCCTGCTCAAGCAGGAGATCCTATACCATGTCAGACAAATGACTGTCCAGTTTCTTCTTAAAAACCTCCAGTGATGAAGCACCCACAACTTCTGAAGGCAAGCTGTTCCACTGGTTAAGTGTCCTCACAATTAACTAATTGAGTTTTTCTTTAATTCCAGGTTGCTTTTCTCCTGAATTAGTTTCCATCCATTGTTCCTTGTTCTTCCCTCTGGTGCTTTGGAAAATAAATTGAACCCCACCTCTTTGTGGCAGCTTCTCAAATGCTGGAATATTGCTATCATGTCACACCTGGTCCTTCTTTTCTCTAGACTAGCCAAACCAAAATCCTGCAACTGTTCTAGTCTCCATGCTTTAGTCATCTTAGTTGCTCTTTGAACTTTTTCCAAAGTCTCAACATCTTTTTTGTAATGTTTACCACATTACAAAAACTGGATGCAGTATTCCAGTGTGCCCTTACTAAGGCTTTATAAAGTGGTACTAATACTTCACGTGGTTTTGATTCTAAGTCTCTGTTTATACAACCAAGGATTGTATTCGCTTTTTGAGCTACTGCTGCATGCTGTTGATTCATGTTTAAAATGATCATCCACTAGGACTCCAAGGTCCCTCTGATAGTTACTGTTTTTGAGTCAGGTTTCGCTTAATCTGTACTTGTACCTTTGGTTTTTCCTGTAAAACCTTGCTTTTCTCCACATTCAATTTCATTTTCTTGGATAGGGCCCATTGTTCAAGTCTGTCAAGATCTTTTTGTATCCTGAGCTTGCCTTCTGGGGTGTTGTCTATTCCTGCCAGCTTAGTGTCATCTGCAAATTTGACAAGTTCCCCTTCTATTCTCTCATCTAAGTCATTTGTAAAGATATTGAAGAGTACTGGGCCTAAGACCGAACCTTGTGGTACTGCTTACTTCCCTCCATGTAGATGTAGTGCCATTAAGGACCACTCACCAAGTACAGTTTGTCAGACAGTTACAAATCCATCTGGTGGTGATGCTATCTATCCCACATTCTTCTAGCTTACCAAGAAGTAGGTTGTGGTCTATTTTGTCAAATGCCTTACTGAAATCTAAGTATACTAGGTCCTCAGCATTTCACTGGTCTAGTAATTTAGTCACTTTGTCAAAGAATGAATAAGATTTGTTTGGCATGATCTCTTTTTAACAAACCTATGCTGGCTACTAGTTATAACTTTATTTGTTTCTAGATGTTCACAGATCTGTTTTCTGATTATTTTTTCCAGTATCTTCCCAGGTATTGATTCAGTTGGCATTGAGATACATTAGCATGTATTTCTCAATACCAATACAATACATCATTGGTATTGACTCAGTTGGCAATGCCATGTTTTTTTTTTTTTTTTGCTAATTAATTTCTATACCATCATGCTAAGTATACTGAATTGTTACTAAACTAAGATTAAATACTTTAATCACTGTAAACAGAGATGTTGTTAGTATACAGTGCTTTCCAACATCAGAACCACTTTGGAGAAGAAACCATACACTGGGAAGCGAACACATTACCATTGTTCCTGTTGCCATCAGGCATTACATCTACATTAAACCATGAAGGAAATGGATCAAATTTCTTTCTTTTGTTATATGCGCACATGACCAAAAAAAGAGAAAAGCCCGTGACTCCGAACTAGTTTCTTTTATGTTGCAATGCCTTTTGTGCAAAGTCTCAAAGAGCAATTTGATACTACCCTGTGGTATAAAAATATAAAAGAAATAAATGCAAAGCCAAACACCAAGATGAATTTAATGTTCAAGATATAAGCCAGCCTTCCAGCAGTCACCTACATAATGATTTTTGGAGAAATGTATAGCATTCTAAAAGGAAACCAAATAGTAAGATTATAATTTGCAATATGTTTCTTCATAGTCGATATTTAAAACATAATTCTATATTAGAATGTAAAAGTTCAAGATAGGGGAGGGCTCAACATAGTCAATATGATGGCCTCAATCACCCAATCAAAGCCATGCCTTCTTTATTACATATGATGTGATACAAGTAAAAAAAGTGCAGGGTTGAGTGCAAGGTTGTGGCCAGCATCTTGATTTTTTTTAATCCCCTCCTTGAGAGACCCTGATTCAAACCATTGTTTCAGTTTGAAATGTTTCAGTTTGGACTGCACCACAGCAGACTCAGAAGCAGGAAATCTGCTGCTCTCATTTTTGCTTGTGTAGAGTCACTTGAGTAGAAAACAATACAATGTATAGTTAGCTTAATTGCACAGAATGGCTGCATTGGCAGAGTCACATATTCCCACAGCCCAGGAAAGGACTTGTGTTCTTTTGTGATGCATATATGTGTATGTTTTATAAATATATAAATAAACCCCCCATCCCCACCCTAGCGTAAGTTTTACCCATCTACTCTGCAGTGGGCGGGATTGTCCACTCTGGAGTGGGTGGGATCTTAATTAGGGCTTATTTTGGGGGTAGGGCTTATATTAGGCGCACATGTAAAAATCAAGCCAGGAGTTACTTTCAGGATAGGTCGTATTTTTGTGGAAACGGTATCTGTGTGTGTGTGTGTGTGTGTGTGTGTGTGTGTATATATACCGTGTTTCTCATATAATAAGGCTGGGTCTTATTTTTTTTTGAGCCCCGAAAAAATGGCTAGGCCGTTTTTTCGGGGGTGACTTAATTCCCCCCCCTTGCATCTTCGAGCGGGCGGCGACGGCTTGGATGTTGACCTCGGCATTGGTGGGGCACTTCGTATCAGGGTCAATGCAGGCAGCACCATATCCGGGTGTGCAACAAAAGTATTTCCTAACGGCAAGCCCCCCCCACCATTCCCCCCTATTTCACATGTTTTAATATAGGCCTTAATTTGGGGGGGGGAGGGGCTTAATTTCATTTCATGCCTATAAAACATGCTGGGACTTCCTATTGGGGGAGGCCATATTGTTGGAGAAACTGGGTGTATGTATATATATATATATATATATATGTATATGTATATGTATATGTATATGTATATGTATATGTATATGTATATGTATATGTATATGTATATGTATATGTACATGTATATGTACATGTATATGTATATGTATATATGTGTAGGTCTAGGTGTGTTCGGGTCTTTTCCGTGTAAGATTAAGAGTATTTTGGCAATGTTTCAGCGAGGTCCCACTCGCCATCCTCAGGCTGGTGCTTTCAGCTTCATGCCAGTGCAAGCAGTGTGTGATCGGAGCTGCCGTCTCTCTATAAATACTGGTGGTGGGGGCTGGTGTGCTGGGCTGGTTGGCTGTGCTGCTGCCTCTTGATTGGTTGATGGAGTTGATGTTGGTATAATGGGCTGTGTGATGGCCTTGTGAGTTTTGTTGTGGAGATATCCTGGATCTTGTGCTATAATCTCCTGGGTCGTTTGTTTTGTAGTGATCTTTTTTCTATTAGTCTCTCGTGTTTTAACGGCTTGGGTAATGAGTTGTGTGATGGGCTTGCAAGTACTTTTGTTGTGGTATCCTGGGTCCTGCGTTGTAATCTCCTGGGTCATTTGTGTTTTGATCTCTTTTCCATTAGCCTCCTGTGTTGTAACGGCTTGGGTAATGGGTTGTGTGATGACCTTGCGAGATTTTTTGCTGGGGTATTCTTGGTCTTGTGCTGTGATATCCTGGGTCATTTGCTGTGTTGCAACTTCTTGAGTTCTTGTGTAATTTCCTGAGTTTTCTGATGTGATATCCTGAGCGGGTGGCCATGATGTAGCATTCTGGGTTTTAGTCTGGCTTCGAGTTTGGGGTCTGGGTCTGTGTTCTTGGCGTGTGCCAGCTTGTTTGCTTTTGGTGTTGGAGTGTGTGACAGCTGGCGAGGCAGCCGTGGTCTGGTTTCTGGATGGTGGTTGTCCTTCGTTTATAGGATGGGCTTGGGCCTGTGTCTGATGAGGGGGATTGGCGGTGGTGTCCCGTGTTGTTTCGGGTCTGGTGTTGGTTTTCGTGGCTGGGACTCGTTTGTTGATGAGAGCTAGCTTCCAGATGTCTGGTAGGCGGGAGGTGTCATCCCATCTATTCATGTTATGGGGGTGTTTCTCTATCTCAATGGCTTCCCTGATTATTTTCTTGCTGGAGTGTTCAGTGTTGGATATTAATTTGGTTCCTTCGAAATTAATTTCATGTCTTGTGGCTTTAAGGTGCTGAAAGAGGGAGGAAGTATTTTCTTCTCTTCTGACTGTGTTTTTGAGTTCTGCAATACGTGCATTTATTCTCCTGTCGGTTTGTCCAATGTATGTGGCTGGGCAATTGTTGCATGGTATTTCATAAACTCCTTGGTTTTCTAGCTGGATCTTGTCTTTGGGGTTTCTTAGGATGTTGGCTATTTTTGGTCAGTGCGAAGGCTGTCCTGATATTGTGTTTGTGGAGAATTTTGCTGATTTTGTCTGTGGTGCCTTTGATGTAGGGGAGGAGTGCGATACCGTTGTCTTGTTCTGTGTCTTGGTTTTTGGGGGTATCTCTTTTCGGATTAGGTTGGTGATTGTGTTTCTTTGGAATCCATTGGAAATTAATACGTTAGTGAGGGTATGTAGTTCTGTTCTCAGGTGATCTTTGTCAGCTAGGCATTTAGTTCTGGAGATGAGGGTCTTGGCTACGGAGTTGATCTGTACAGGATGGTGATGGGATTGTGCATTTAGGTAGCGGTTGGTGTGTGTTTTTTTCCGGAAGATGGTGTGTCCTAGGGAGCCATTGGGTTTTTTGTAAATTAGGACATCCAGGAAGGGAAGTTGGTTGTTGGTTTCTGTTTCCATGGTGAATTGTATTTTGGGGTGTAGGTTGTTAAGATGTGTGAGGAAGTTGTCCAGTTTTTCTTTCCCATGTGGCCAAATTACGAAAGTGTCATCTACATATCTGAGCCATAGTTTGGGTTTGTGTTCGGATTTGTCTAGAGCATTGGTTTCAAAGTGTTCCATTTATAGGTTAGCAATGACGGGTGAGAGGGGTGATCCCATGGGTGCTCCTTCTATCTGTTTGTATCTTTGTCCATTGTGGATGAAGTATGTGTTGGTTAGGCAGTGGTTGGTCAGATCTGGGATGTGTTTGGGGGGGTTGTATTTGTTTTGGATGGCTGTCAAGACTTCTTTGATGGGTACTTAGGTAAAGAAGGATATGACATCGAAGCTCACAAGTAGGTTGCTGGGTTGTAGGTTTTGTTTCTTTATTGTTTCTATGAAGTGGAAGGAGTTTTGTATGTGTGACGTGATGGATTCTGTGTAGGGCTGGAGTTGTTTGGCGAGAAATTTGGCAAGATTCTGTAGAGGTGAGCCTATGGAGCTGACTATGGGTCTGAGTGGTATTCCTTCTTTGTGTATCTTGGGGAATACCACTTCTTTGTGTATCTTGGGAAAGAAGGAATACCACTCAGACCCATAGTCAGCTCCATAGGTTTCAGACTATCAATTATCTGGAAGCCTACACTCTCAAACAAAAAAATCTCCACACCACAAGCCAGGCAAACACCTGGGCACAAACAGACTCCCCCTGATACCTCCAGCTCAAACACACCCCAACCAGGCACCCAGATGAAACCTAGTTTCCTAATAAATGATAGCCATCCGTTTACTCGGAGCCAAGCTGCACTAAAAGCCTCCAATACAGGAAACACAATGTTGCCAGCCAATCAAGACAAAAAAAAAAGCTACAAAACAGACAGAAGATACTAGAAACACCAATCAAGCAGAACACAGCAAACTCCAAGGCCAATAAACACAGACCAAGACTCCCAACCAATCAGGATGAAGAAAAAACCATTCTGGCACAGCAGTAGGCTAGCACCAAATTTAAAACAGAAACGGCTGTGAAAATCTGACTCACAGAAGCCTGATGATGGCAGGTGAGATTCTGATGAAATGTTGCTACAACTTTAAAAGCACAACTATAATGACATGGGAAAATACCCGAACAAAGCTGAATACCATACATACATACATACATACATACATGGATCTTTGGTTATTCGGGTTTTCACCCGCGTAAAATTGGAAATATCTAGGCGACGTTTCGACGAAGTCTCATTCATCATCTTCAGGCTTGTGTCTTCGGCTTTGTGCTTCTCAGAATAATGTGAGCTTGCAGCTGCTTCTTCCTTTTAACTGCTAGTGGTGGTGTGACTTGATTGGGTGTGGGCTTGGCTGTGTTCTGATTGGGTGGGGGTGTGTTCTCATTGGTTGGGGTTTGGCTGTGTTCTGATTGGCTGGGGGTGTGTTCTGTTCAGGTGGGGGCTTGGTTGTGCTCAGGTTAGTCTTAGTTACTGGGGATTTGAGCTGGTGAGCTGTGATCCTGTTGTTTGGCTTCGCTCGTGGTCATGCCACATCTTCATGGTGGGCGTCAGTTCGCTTCATGTATGGGTCGGAGGGTTTGAAGCGGGTAGTGATGCAGCTGCGGTACGGCTTCTGGTCCGTGGTCGTGTCTCATCTTCTGTGTGGGTGTGAGTCTGCTTTCTACATGGAAGTGTGGTGGTAGCATCTTGTGTGGCTCTCGTGGGTGTGGGTCTGGTGCATTCTTCATGTTAGGTACTTATTTGTTAATGAGGGCAGGTTTCCAAATGGCTGGTAGGCGAGAGGTATCATCTCGTTTATTCATGCTGTGTGGGCGTTTTTCTATCTCTATGGCTCTTGATTATTCTGTTGTTGAAGTGTTCGGTTTTGGCGATAGTTCTGGTATTTTTAAAGTCAATCTCATGTCCTGTGGCTTTGAGGTGTTGGACCAGGGAAGAGGTCGGTCCTTCTTTTTTGATTGAGTTCTTGTGTTCTTCAATGTGTGCACTTATTCTTCTGTTAGTTTGTCCAATGTATGTGGTGGGCAGGCGGTGCAAGGAATTTCGTATACTCCTTGGTTTTCTAACTTGATTTTGTCTTTAGGGTTTCTTAGGATGGTGGATATTTTTCTGTTTGTGCAGAATGCTGTTTTAATGTTGTGTTTTTGGAGGATCTTGCTGATTTTGTTTGTAGTGCCTTTTATATATGGGAGGAGGGCTTTGCCGTTCTCTTGTTCTCTGTCTTGGATTTTGGTTGGGATGAGACAGCACCCTAGGGTTGGACATGACTGGACAGGGAAACCTTTACACACACGCACACACACACAAATACAAACCTAAATATACATACATATATACATACATACAGACAGACAGACATATAGATATACATATACATATATACATACATATATAACATAAACATACAAATATACATTAGCTTTATATACAAAGATAGATAGATCATAGAGATAGATGATAGATAGAAGATGGAGATAGATAGATAGGTCGGTCGGTCGGTCGGTAGGTAGGTAGGTAGGTAGATAGATATAATACACACACAGAGACACAATGTTTGCATTAAACTGTGCATATTCAATTATTTATGTGAGCTAAGAAATCTTTCTATGGTATATATGTCTGGTAGGTGTTCATGTAACAGCCCTCATCTAATTTAAACATGTAGCTTCTAACTTTGTCTCCCTGTCATCTGAAGGTGCTACAAAAGAATTTTGCCACCTGTAGTCTTGCTATGGTTGAACTTTCATGGCCCATCAAAAATTAATAAGTTGCTGGATTTTGTGATAGCATAACAGGTCTTGGTAATCCACTGTTTCTTCTTTTACTCCGGGGATTCACATGTTTCCACTAGTGTAGCTAAGAAACATACTAAAAAAAAACTTTGTATGAAGTGCTAAGAAAAGAGAAGAGAAAAGAGAAAAGAAAAGAAAAGAAAAGAAGGGAGGAGACTAGAAAACAGGAAAGAAAAGAAAGGAAATGAGACGAGACGAGGGGAGAGGAGAGGAGAAGAAAAGAGAAGAAAGAAATGAAATGAAAGAAAAGAAAAGAAAACTTACTGGTTGTACAAGGGCTGTGGCAAAGATCCAAAGAACTATGGTACTTTAAGCATTTCTAAGAGATTTAACTAGCCCAATGGAATGGTAAATACTTTTGTCTGAACTACAAAAACTCTTCCATAAACTGTGTCACTTTTGAAAATGTCATCTATTAGTTGCTATTTAGCAGGGAGGATTAAGTTTTGAGAAGCAGAAGCCCAAATCTCTTCTTGGCTCGGGTTCCTCTTTGGATGTTGAGCATTTGGTATTTAGGCATCTCTGTGGCTTTTAACAAATTAAAATCCTTTAAATTCAGAACTGGCAATGTTTTCAGGATGCTCAATGAAAGCATTTTATTTTCTTGTTTGAATAATCCAATCCTCAATCCTCAATTTATATGAAAAATCTTTCAGACATTAGATTAGTTAAGTCACACCATGATCAGGGGTGGCCCATGGGCCGCGGGGTGCTTAGATCTGGCCTGCAGGGTTGCCCCGGAAACTGGCTTGTGGTGCCTCTGCCAGTGAAAACGAGCTCCATTTTTGCTGGCAGAGGATTGAAAGAGGCCGTCACAACTGAAAACAGAGCTCGCCAGGGATGTGGGCGGCCCTCCTGAGCTCCGTCTTCACTGGCAGAGGGTTGCAGGAGGCTGTCGCAGCCAAAAATGGAGTTTGCAAGCCCGTTTCTCTCACAGAGCATTCGGGCCACCAAAGGCGCCCCTGACACGAGTGACATTGAACTGGCCACGCCCACCCTGGCCATGCCCACTGCAGGCCCCTGAGGTCAAACACAACCCTGATGCAGCCCTCAATGAAACTAAGTTTGACACTCCTGGTAGAGAGGGTTTGGTAAATGTAAAATCAGTCTGAGAGTATCACAGTATCGATCACAATCTAAGCAACATTATAAAGTGACTAGTTGCAAGACGGTCCATCTGTTTGAAATGGACAATTTTGGCATTTGATTCCAGCGCATGCAGCTGAAATAGCACAGATGAACATCGTACTTGCTCAGCAATCCTGTGACCCATTGGATCATCCTTTGAAAGCAAGCTAGTCCAAACTGATGGGACCAGAATGAACATTTCATTTTTGGCTGACCATATTTTATTTTACCCCAATGCAGGACAGTTCCATTGTTATCCCATTGTTATTTAAGAAGAGTATATATCATAAATCGAAAAATAATGTAAGCATTTCTAAGAGATTTAACTGGTGTGTGTCTTTCCCACTTCATTGATCCCCTCATAGTGTGCTTACTTTCTGAAGAGATTATCAGATTGTTCACCCAATCAGATTCCCCAATCCAAGCAAGGAATAAACTGAATAAATTGAAACCTAATCTAGACAAGATAAAAGTGGTTTGGACTGGATCATCTACTGATAAGGATGGAGAGGGATGTTCAAGAACATTTTTTAAGTATTGCACATGGCACGAGAGATCCATTTTAAAAGCAGATTTGGCTCCTAAACTGTGCCTTTGCCCAGGCACATTAAAGTGAAACTGGAGGCAGACTAATTTCTATAATTCATGCTTTAATTGACTGAAGCTCAGATTGTTGTCAAGCATTGTATATGGAACTTGAAGAAGGTATAGAACAGGGGTTTCCAACCTTGGCAACTTTAGGACTCATGCTGACTGAGGAATTCTGAGAATTGGAGCCCACAAGTCTTAAAATTGCCAAGGTTGGAGACCCCTGGCTTAGAGGATTGGAACAAAAAAATGTAGTAATGTTTGCGAAAGGGATGTTTGCCAAAGGGATGCATTGTGGGCATATTATGTACTTATTAATAAGGTGCTGGTTTTAACCTCTCAACCCCAAATAATCTGCACGGAATATTTGGTTTAACGATCTCATCACCTTGGAAGTAGTGAGAAAATATGTGCTCTTATTTTTATTTATTTAGAAGACCCCTCAAAGTCCATTTTTTAGATGAACCCTAGTGACTTTTCGCATTTCTCAGCTTTTGAAGAATCATATAACCATTTGTCTTTTTCAAGCCGATCCTGTTTTAAATTTCTCTGCCTGCTGAATCTAATGTTTCCTTAGTGACCTGCATTTTATATTTATGATCCTATTGGTTTCAATCTTTGTGTTTATACAGGCAGTGAGCTACTCTAGTAGATATTCTACAAAAATGAAAATAAATAAGAGAAAGAAAAATGCAAAACAAAGGTAAGGCCTTTTAGCAAATAGATATATAGCTGTGATTATAATTCAGGAAATCCCATTGAACACCAATGGCCCAGCCTCATGGAGATTTTAAGCAAATGTAGATCAGTGCTATTCAAATGGAAACAAGAAGAAGGGGAAGGAATTTATTTTATATTCTGTCTTTTCTTCAGGATTTTATAAAAAAAAAACTTCCTTCATTTTTATCTGTAACAACACGGATAGGCTGGCTGAGCGATGCCAATAGTGCCAGATCACTAGGTGAATATCCATGGCTACGATTGGACTTGAACCTATTTTTTCTAATTCAAATACAGTACTTCAAACACGAACATCACTAGATCACACCAGTTCTCATGATTCTCTGCCTGCATGCTGAAGCTTATGATATATTTGTAGTAAAGATGCACATCTAAATAAACACAGATCCAAAATTTCAAGCATGCATTGATTGTTGTGCTTAGGAATATCTATTTCCTATATATGATCAGTTCAAATGTGCTCAACAGGTAGCTATGATCAGTAAAAGGATTTCAGTTGCCTTACCCCAGGTGTACTTTACCATAAAAATTGGAAAGTTTTACTGATAAAATGTGTCTAAATTGATTTTTGTTGAAAAAGCAAGTGAATGCAGTAAAAAAACCAGGACAGGTGAACAACAAGAAAAGTTATTTTATCACGCATGAGAAATGTGAAAAAAAATCGAGAAAATTTTGGACTGAAATACATACAGATTCAGAGGATCTTTAAGATTAATAATATTGAACTGAAAACAGAACTTCCTACTCGGATTGATGGAAAAACAGAAGAAAACAGCATATAAGATTTTTTATATGTGTTAACTCAAGTGAGATTATTTTATGAACACAGATGGAAAGAGCGAACTTTTTTTTATCATCTATGGTGGATAAAGCAAAAAATAAAATAAAATTGGAGTATGATTCATATTTTAATACAGAAAATTTTGAAAATGGAGACAAAAATGAAACCAGGACTTTTCCTTTTGGGCTTAATGGAAAAAAAAACTGGAGAAAAAATTGGAACTTTGTTATACAGTAACTGCTATATTGACAGCAGTAAGAGTATTGTATGCACAAAAATGGAAGGCCACTTCGATTCCTACTATGGACGAATGGTTGCAGAAGTTGATGGAGTTGGCTGAAATGGCAAAATTGACCACTTTTATTAAAGAAAAGAACATAAGTACTTTTGTTTGCACATGGAAACCACTTCTGAATTTCATGCTTGAAGTGGAAAAGAATGAAACTCTGACTTTCGGTTTTACCGATTAGACTGATAGATCTTTATAGAAATGGCTTGTTCATATTATCGTGAAAAAGCAAAAAGTTGTGATTTCATGTTAATGCCTTATTTTACTGTAACAGAGAGTCGAAAGTCAATGCTTCTTTTTCCCCCCCTTATCTTTCCTCAGAGATTCCCCTCCCACTGCTTTTCCATTTACTTTGCATTTTGTATTTTATAATACTTGATAATTCAATAAAAACGTTAAACGGAAAGATTTGGCAAAACCTAAACGTGGGAGCAGTTGGTGAAGATGACAAAACTTGCTGAAATGGTGAAATCAATTTATGAGTTACGGTTTTGATCATCACACAGGATAGATTATAGACAGAAGAGAGTCACAATGTACCTTTAGAGAGAGAAGTTAAAATATAATTGCACTTATACAGTAACTGCTATGAAGTAGATCAGAAGCCAATTCTTTATGTTTCTCCTTTTTTCTGCCTTTCTTCTTTTTTTCTTACTGAACTTTTAGCTTTTTTCTTTTGTTTTTCCCTTTCTTTTTCATATTCTTTGTTCTATTTTAGTTTGTGTTAATTCTTATTATTACAACTTTTCAATAAAAATTAACAGTAAAGTAAAATTACACACACACACACATACACACATGAGTTATGCATTTATCCAGAATTTTAGAACTATGAAATAAAAATTAGGGACATACTATCTTTGAACAGAAGATAACTGGTTGAACCAGTAATGTTTCTCAGAGCGCATTTTACATAATTTCTACACTGCAATATAATATATATTCATAGTGAGAGAAAACTAATTCTTACTAATTCTAATTCAATTGTATAGAATTGCAGGCTTAAAGGAACACAATTTCTTGAAAAGAGAGGCAATGACTTACAATCTGCTTTACAAGAGTTACCACAGCTTTCTGGTTATATACTTAAAAAGTAAGTGGAAATATTGGTTCACATTGGATACTTCTAATTACTTGGTAGTGCTTTTAAATATTTTAATGTAATAAAGAAATCTTTGCTACACAAAATTAAAGTGATTTATTGGACACTATAATACCATTACTTAAAATAATAAAACAAACAATTATATTCTGCATAGGCTTTGAAATACTAACTTCATCCATAATAAATATAATAATGCCTTTTAGTTTTGTTTTAAAGTGAAGGGTTGTTTGGCACTAATATTTCCCTTAAAACATTTAAGATATGTTACCTATAGAATTTTAAAATTGAGAGTAAAAATACATTAAAAGCTTAAATTAAATGTATATTTGATTGCTATGATGTGCCCAATTCTTTATGTGATAATATTGAGACTTAGAAAACTGATTGATTTTAACTCTATCAAACTCTTGTCACTTACCAGTTTTCATTTTCAGGTTTATTTGTTTTTCACTAGTTAGTATTCACTACAATCAATAAAATAAGAAATCAGCTTTCAGCTGATTTTCAAAAACAATAAAATTTTAAACAACAGTTCTAGAAATTATTATTATTACTGATTAGGATGTAGACAAGGCTGCAGTTTTCTCTGTTCCAACCTATAATGTTTTAAAAAATGGCAGAGCAATTTCCCTACTGATTCTGAACAAAATTAATATGCAATAATATCCCTCTCCCAATGTAAGTTTAATAAACAAAAGGTTCATTTTCCTTATTGTGGACACGGCATCCCTTTCTAGCCATAGGAAATTCATAGATTTAATTATAATTTGTGACAACAATAAAGTTCCAGTAAAAGTAGGACCGTATAAACAGCAAAATATAGCTCCCCCTTCATGCATCTCAGCACGGCTACTTACAGTATATTAAAATAAGATGGTAGCCAAAATTATTTTTGTAACTTAATTGTTTTCACATGATCCTCTTTAATATTTTGCACATATGCAAAACAACCTATCCTCACATTAAAAATCAATGCACTTTTGCATGCTATGTTGCTAACTAACTATGGTCATTTAAAAAAAAACATGTAAGAAGCTTGGACAAATTTTAATTCTGTAATTGATCATCATAATCTGATTTTATAGTTCTTAGCATGCTCTTAGGCAGGGAAAAAGCACAAATTATTGCATATAAATAGTTAAAATATAGCTGGCCACAATAAAGATGTATCAGATCTGTTCTTCAAATATGATTGCAGCCACAACATCAGGCATGAAAAACCAAGTCCTCACTGCTTTATTGGTAAAAGTTTATGAACAGGAATCTTCTCAACTAATGGTCAGCACTTGGTTAGAGTTAGGTAATGGTGAACAGGACTCAAAGGGGATTAGACTCAGTTTACTTGTGGTTACATAGGGATTCTAGGCTGACCCCACTTTTCACTCTGGCCCAGTTCTTCTCCTATACACAACGGCCATACCTTTTTAAATGTGTATTACAATGCACATTTAAAAGGGGCAGGGCAGTTTGAACACATGGTTGTGGGTGCCATCTTGATTTTGCTGAATCCCTTCTGGAGATTCCTGATTCTTAGTAATCAATCAGAAGTAATATTTTTCATGGTATTTTCTCAGCTTCTCAATCTAGTCTACTGCCTGTTATTTCCTGATAGTCTCCCATCCAGGTTTTAGCCAGTTTCAACCTTGCTTAACATTTTACAAGATCAGCCAAGGTTAGCTAGGTCTTGCTGCCTGCTGGGACAAAGATAATTCTAGAAAAATAAAGTTGTCAGAGAATATATGATCATCAGTGACAGGATGTGAACTATAGAAGGCTCTACTCCGGAGACCAGAGATGATGCTTTTGAAGAAGGAAGTTCCTCCAGACCAAATAATCTCTAAGTAGGTTTATTGGTCAGGACTGCAGCTGGAGAGGGGGTACATCTGGACCCTCAATCATTGATATGTCCCCCACAATTTGCATTCATATTTTATACATTAAATGGTAAAAATAGTTTCATACCATGTCTAAAGTTGATGTTCACGCACTTTTAAACCTAAACAATAAAATCAAGATGTGTCTCTATGTGTTCTCCGTCTGAGATTTAATTAACAACAAAAACCTGGAGGGAGTAAGTATGAATGGAATATTCCAATCCCATTTTAAGAGGCATCTGTAACATCTTTCACTCAAACAGATCATGCATGCTATAACAGGGATATATCAAGGATGTTGTGATAATGAATAGTTCTAGGTACATAGGGAAAGTTGGATCATTCAGTTTCTGGTCAGATTTATTTTATTTTATTTAAGTCTAAAATAAAAGTTCTGTTGCCAGGAACCAACTGTACATTTGCAGTAAATGCAAACTTTAAATCAGTGCCACAGAAAATGGCAGGTGCTGAAATCGCTCCCAATTTCATACAACACTGGCTATTCGTTTCAAATAACATTACTGTGGTTATTAACCAGCAGAAAGAAAGAAGAAAAATAATAATTTTCAAATATCCAGAACTTTCAAAAATAAATAGGGAGGAGCATAACATAGAAAAACATGCTAAAAGGCTTCATGCTTGTTAATTCAAACTAATCTCAATGTAGAGAAAAAGGTTTTACATTTAGGCCAGAAAAACCAAATGCATAGGTAGAGAATAGGTGGTACCTGGTCCAACAGTTCGAGAGGGATCTTGGAGTCCTAGTGGACAATCATTTAAATATGAGCCAACAGTGTGCTGCAGCTGCCAAAAAAGCCAACACAGTCCTAGGCTGCATTAACAGAAGGGTATAATCAAGACTGTGTGAAGTGTTAATACCACTTTATAATGCCTTGGTAAGATCACATGTGGAATACTGCATCCAGTTTTGTTTGCCACAATATTAAAAACATGTTAAGACTCTAGAAAGAATGCAGAGAAGGGCAACAAGATGATTAGGGGATTGGAGGCTAAAATATATTAAGAACAATTGCAGAAATTGGGTATGTCTACTTTAATAAAAAGAAGCACTAGGGGTAATATGATAGCAGTATTCCAATATCTAAGGCAAAGGTTTTCAACCTTGGCAAGTTTAACACTTGTGGACTTCAACCCTCAGAATTCCTGAGCTAACATGACTGGAGGAGGAATTCTGGGAGTTGAAGTCCACAAGTCTTAAAGCTGTCAAGTTTGAAAATCCCTGATCTAAGGGACCAGCACAAAGAAGAGAGGGTTAAACCTATTCTCCAAAGCACCTGAAAGGAGGACCAGAAGCAATGGATGGAGACTAATCAAGGAGGGAAGCAACCTAGAACTAAGGAGACATTTCCTGACAGTGACGACAATAAACCAGTGGAATGACTTGTCTCCAGAAGTTGTGGGTGCTTCCACACTGGAAGTTTTTAAGAAGAGATTGGACAACATTTGTCTGAAATGGTATAGTTTCCTACTTGAGCAGGGGGTTGGACTAGAAGATCTCCAAAGTCCCTTCCAACTCTGTTATTCGTTTACCTAAAAATTATAGAGACCCTGACAAATCTAAAGAAGATACAGTTGTATCTTGCACTTTTAAACCTGTACCTGTTGTACTGTATCTTCCTAGCATTTATCAGGGCCTTTACAATTTTATGTACAGTAACTAACATAAAAATAGCCAGTGGGTAATGCTGAGGGAAAGCCATTTCATAGTCAAACAAGTTCAATTGCTCTTAATTATTCTTTGTTTAATTTTATCTGCCACCACCCAAAATCTGGCAATCTTCTAGGTTATTTCAGGATTCATATCAGAAAGCAAGAATTGCTTGCGCTGCTGATCCTTATATCCTGTTTCACTAGCCAGGAATGGGGCAAGGCTGGCTATTTGAAAAAAAGACAACCCTGCATTCAAGGGCACAGACTCTATGGTGAAAAGGTGAAGAATTGTCCCTTAATTCTTCACCTTTTCCAGAAGTTGTAAAAACAAATGCCTGTTCAACTCAAATAGAGCAGAACTGGCTGCCACGCAGTTTCATTCACACAAGACTGTGCCTGCAGCAAGGAACACAACGCGCAGCTCATAATAGAGAAGAAAAAGACAGGTGCGTTATATTATCCTAACATTTTTACTTCCTCCAGCACAAGCCCCTGTGTATCCTGCAATTGAATCAACACAAGGCAAAACAAAAAAACAAAAAATAGAGGCAAAGGAGGCTAAGAAATGTTATCCTTACCTTACTGCTGATTTGAGATGGTTTATGGCTCTGTGAGAGGCCTTGCCATAACTTCTCTCACATGGAGCTCTCTAGCTATTAAATAAAACAGAAATTGGCTTCAGCAGCTCACCTTTGAAGTTCAAGATAGTGGATCCTCCCAAGCAACCCCCCAGTCACGCAAGTCTTAGTCATAGCCATTGTCATCACAGTCCAATTGGCAATGGATTGAGAATTCACTTTCACTCTAAATCTATTCTGGGATTTTTCTAAAGTAATTGATGCAGTGTACATAATGGACAGGGGAAATCCCAAGCTTAGAAAATACCTTTCCTCTTTTCTCTCCTCTCTCCTCCATAGAAATTGACATGTAAGAAGAACAATGGAAAGTATCACCGACAATGATTCATATCCTGGGCTGGTGAGGCACACCTCACTTTTGTAATCTTTTATATGCACAGCTAAGTACATTAACAAGGTCAAATTCTATAATAGATTCTAGGCGTTTGATTCTCCAGAGGGGGAAAAAACGGAGAGATTCTAACCCCAAACCTTAAGTTTTGGGAAGGTTTCCATTTCTTGTTTGAACAAGTGTGTCAACCCTGAGACGAACCTGGCTGAGGCCATCTTGGAGGCTTCAGGGCCACCACAAGGAAGAAGAAGAGTCAGGTAGCGGGGGAAAGATAGCTGAGCGTATGTAGTCAAAACAAAAAGTCTTCCCCTGGGAACCAAGGACATTCCAACAGGTGGCTGGAGAGAGGCGGAGTGGGGTAACCAAGCAACCAGCCAGCACTTCCATTGGACAATGTGACTGATGACTTGGGGGAAGGAGAAACTTTCCCTTTTTAATCAGGTGAAAACTGCGGGAACTTTCAGAGTTGGTTTTTACCAGTTGTGCCAATATGATGTATCCAATAAAGCATTCCTTGAGGAATCTACCTGCCTTGGAGTTCTGCTTTCTATGGGTGCATTATTTGGAATGCTGACAGGTAGTTAGTTACAGCAAGTGGAATGTGATATGCAAAACATGGCTCAGAAGGGTCAATTTTTCATTCCAGGGTCTAGATTTCATTCCAGGGATACAGATTTTTCATTCCAGGGATACAGATTTTGCTGAAGCTAAGTAGACCCAGGTCTGGTCAGCCCCAAGATGGCTTGGGAATTCAGTCTCTCACTACCTTGAATTCCACAGCAGCAGAAATGCACTTGAAATGGATGTATTATCACAGTAATCCTCAACTTATGACCACAACCGAGACCAAACTTTCTTTCATAGAGTGAGACAGTTCAGTGATGGGATTCAAATTGTTTTACTACCAGTTCTGTGGGCGTGGCTTGGTGGGCTGGCAGGGGAAGGATACTGTAAAATCTCTAGTCAGAGGTGGTATTTGCTGGTTCTCTGAACTACTCAAAATTTCCACTACCGGTTCTCCAGAACTGGTCAGAACCTGCTGAATACCACCTCTGAGACAGTTGTTAAGCAAATTTTGCCCCATTTTACCAACTTCCTTGCCACCATTGTTAAGTGAATCACTGCAGTGGTTAAGTTAATAACATGGTTGTTAAGTGAATCTGGCTTCCCCATTGACTTTGCTTGTTAGAAGGTCGCAAAAGGGGATCACATCAGAAGTGGTATTCAGCAGGTTCAGACCAGTTCTGGAGAACCGGTAGTGGAAATTTTGAGTAGTTTGGAGAACCGGCAAATACAGCCTCTGACTGGTCCCGCCCCATCTGTTCTCTGCCTCCCAAGTCCCAGCTCTTCAGCTGGGTCTTCTTTTGTTGCCCTGCACAGGAGAATGGAGCTGGAAAGCAGGTTAGTGGAGTGGGGAGGGAATGGGGATTTTGCAGTAACCTTCTCCTGGAGTAGGAAGGGAATGGAGATTTTGCAGTATCCTTCCCCTGCCACACCCATCAAACCACACCCACAAAACCTGTAGTAAAAATTTTTGAATCCCACCACTGGATCGCATAACCCTGGGATACTGCAAGAGTCATAAATAATATTTATTTTCAATACTATTGAATTTTTTGCATGACAACTGCACATGGAAACTATTCCTAGTGGGATTTCCAACAATAGTTGTTATATGTTTTATCTATCTTAACATTCATAGGCAGAGTTACATACCATCTGTACAGCATTTTGTATAATTTCCCCTTAAACTGTAGCTTCGAGTTTAACTGGGTTTTTTACTGGTTTTTTTCCCCATGGTCCTTTTGATTATTCCACTTTTGTTCTACTATAATTATAAATACATTGTAGTGAATAGTTTTGGTTTTGTATAAGCATTTCAAATTCTGTCATCTTTCCCAAAGTCCTTCCCTGTTTTTTGAGATCGTTTATTATTTTTCTGATTATTTGTAAATACATGAACCACAGTAAAAAAAATTCATTATGCAGTTCCTGTTGTGTCTTTAAACTGTTTTCTGAATCTGGTTATCTCAGAGGTTTTCAAACTTAAGATGTTTGAATTTCAACACCCCACATTCCCCACTTAGCACTGAATTTGGAAGTGGAGGTCCATATATCTTAAAGTTGCCAAGTTTGAAAAAACACGGAGATATAGTATATCATATTGGCATATGTAATTAAATATTTTTACTAGGATTGTTCTTAGAGTAAAAAGGTAAGGCTAGTGGTGTTAATACCAGACTTATTCTTGCTTTTAAAAGAATCACAATTTTTAAAAGGCTAAGTCTCATTATCTGTCCTTTTAAATTCTTTTCTTCTTCTATTTCTTTGTACCCAAGATACCTATCAAATCCATTAGTTAGTTAACATTTTGTAGCTGGTCATATACGGTTGTAGGAAAGCAGGCAAAGGAAGGACAGAAGATTAGATATAAACAGCCGAAAGATAAGACAGGAGCTTAGCTATTAAATGGCTGCTCAATCCAGATTGCAAAAAGTTGAGGAAGAAGAGACTCACATAAAGTAATTGAAAGGAGGATCAGCTTTCTGGAGAAATCATCCCACCTTAGGGAGGAATGTGGATGAAGATTCTCAATTATCCAGGTAGAAAATCCTTCCTTCAATAGAGGTGGAGGCCTCAGGCACAACCTGTCCTCCATTATTTTTATGTTGCTCTTTTATCATTCCCTAGGAAGATTAAGACCTCTTCAAAGATTCACAAAGGAGGCCACACTTAATGAACCCATCTCGGGCGAAAGATTTAGGAGCTGGAACATTTCCATCCCAATGAGTCTTGCCTGCTCACCTAAGGAGCCGATCCAGATTAGATTAAAAATGAAATCTCCCTGGAGGACCTAAATGGGATCCTTCTAACCAACTGGCTCAAGCTGAAGAAGCAATTTGGATGAGCAGTGAAATGTTTCGAACCAACAAGAAAAGAAGTTCGGTTGCCATGACTCAACTTGCAGATGTAGGGAAGGATACGGAGTCCACTTATGGACTCCACTGCGGTTGAGAGGCTAATAAATGTAAATGATTATATTATTTGCTTGTGGCAGTGTTACAATAGCCAGGAGACTACAATGCAATTGCAGAGTAGAAGTTTGGCTGCCAAAATACCAGCTCTGTTGTAGTAAACGCTGACATGCTTTCCATGGTGCCGCAAGAGGATGAGGTGGCTTTGCACCAGAAGGAAACACAAGCCACTCTTCCTGCAGCAGCATCCAAGGCCTTTTCCCTCCCCAAAGCTGCCTTGCAAACTGGCACCGCAACCAGGAAGATTCAGAGGACAGGAATCTGACTGCCAGCTTGTCCTCCCACCAAAGTGATATCTATTTTATCTACTGTAGATATGCTTTTGAACTGCTAGGTGGACAGAGGCTGAGGTGAGTGATGGAAGCTCACCCCGACACGCAGTGTTAGGACTCAAACCGCTGGAATAGAAACCATCTCCAGCATCATTAAACCATTGAGCCATTGCTCTAATAAATTTATATATATATACACACACTGTTAGGTGTAATTCTTGTTTCCTTGCTGGTGCTCTGTTATGAAGGGTTTGACAGTTGCAGGCCCACCCATATCTGGGTAGCAAAGATGGATGGTCAGCCAGTAGGAGCAAAAAGTGTTTGTCCCCCTTGGTCGAAATTATGTCCAGAAAAAATTATTTGGGCAAAATCTGAGTCAAGACAGAAGGCAGAACAGCTGGAAAATGTCAGCTTCCTCTGACATCTAGGGAGAGGGGAATATAAGAAACAATTGATGGAAGAGATTAGAAGTTGCCTTTTCATTTTACTCCCTTTATCCTTTAAGATTGCCCTGTTGCACAACTATTTTTGCAATCATGTAGCAACAACAACAACAAAAAAGTACAGCCTTACAAGGGAATTGCAACATAGGGAAACCCCAAAGTTGCATCCTAAATCAGGGAGACTCGCTTGATGGCCTCGGAGTTCCACCTCCGGAAACTCCCGCAGCTCTGCTGCCATTCCTGAGTTGCCAAAGTTGCCAACCAATCAGAATCCTAGGATTTTATGCTGGGAGGCCCTTAGCTCAGACCTGAGCATTTTATGGCTCCTGGGCTACATCCGGCCTTTTGGCTGTCCTTGTTCAGTCCATGTGAGGTCATTTTGAAGTTAGAAATATAAAATGGAAATAAGCGCACCAGAGGGGGCAGGAGAAGAAGCCGAGTGTGCTTCTTTAATCCAATGGTCCCTAACCTTTTAGGCACCAGGGACCGGTTCCATGGAGAGAGGACTTTCCATGGACCCGAGGAGGCATGGTTTTGTGTACTGCCTGCATCCCGCAGATAGAGCTTCATTTGTTTGCTTGGCCTGCCGCAAACCAGTGCTGGTCCATGGACAGGAGATTGAGGACCCCTGATTTAGTTGACTGGGAAACCTGCAGCAGAAGAGGGATGTCCAGGCTTAGGCAAGGTAAGGCGAGACTCCAAGCTTTCTCCTCCATCAACACGTGAGCACCAGCAATAGAAATAAGTTTAGTTGGGTCCTCCACAACAGTCCCAGTTTTTCATGTGGCTCTCTGGGAAAGTTAATTGTCCCTGCCCACCCCTGCCTTAGCATCTATACCACAGGTGTCGCCGCGTCATGTTGCCGTCATGTAATGTATCACAACGTTTTTCCCTTTGCAGAGCTGGGGTGGGTGTGGCCTACATGTGACACACATCCGGCCCGTGGGCCGCCAGTTTGACACCCCAGATCTATACCAATCTTTGCTTTCCCACTACTGGGGGTCGAAAAGTAGAAATTCAAAAATTATTGTAATAAGCACAGTTTCTTCTCCTCAGAGTTTGTATCTTATCAACAAATCGGCCAAAAATTCATTGTAAGCTTCAAAGCTTGTCTAAATAATATTTTCCTTTAAAACAAAAGCGAAGAACTACCCTTAACGATTGCATCCTAATTTAAGAAATCTGGCCTTTTCTCCTTACAGATGTCTGATAATTAATTATATCTGTTCCTTCCAGAAAAGCTGTGGCTCTATATTTATACCAAATCTGTACAAGGAGAAAACACAGGCAAAGCTTCAGAACAACAATGTAGCCCTCGGTCTAGACTTCTAAAATGATCTGTGGCTGAAGAAAATTGCATAAATATAAGACTGCAGATGATAATCACTCCCTTTACCTCCTTGCTTGGGCAGAAAGCAATTTCAAGATGGCAACTCTTGGTAAGTTAGAGCGACTTATAATAATAAGCCCAGTGCTGTGAGGTTTAATATTATGGTAAGTGGTATCTGGTCAGAGCCTGTCTCATCTTCTATAAATAAACAGTATTGGCGAGTGAGATCCAATATTATGTCTTTTTTTCTTTTTGGAAATGATGTCCCCTAAATATGGTATTCTATAACTGCAGCCAAAACAGTCTCTAGTTTGTTTCTATAAATATACCTTATGCTCTGTATTGAAAAGTTTCAGAGCACATGTAGCCTTTTACGTTTTATAAAAAGATGTCCTGAAAAAGTGATAATCTTAAATTGAAATGTTTATATACACCCCAACAGATTTTGAGCATACATCTATGCCTGGCCAGTTTTTTAAAAAAATTGTTTTGCTGTTGTTTGTTTGTTTTATTTAAAAAACTGAGCAGATGGATGTTTCTAATGAAGATGATTTGGAAAGGTTGTAGCAGGGTACAGGTAGTTCTTGATGTATGGCCACCATTGAGCCCAAAATTTCTGTTGCTAAGTAAGACATTTGTTCAGTGAGTTTTACGACCTTTTACGACCTTCCTTGCCACAGTTGCTAAGTGAATGGCTGCAGTGCTTCAGTTAGTAACATGGTGGTTAAGTGAATCTGGCTTCTCCACTGACTTTTATCAGAGTATATTCATTAACTGGCAGAGACATGGTTAACAAAGTAAGCATGGCAACAGACCAGCCAATGGGAGCTGACAGCTCTGTGTGCCTTTCTGGGAATTGAAACTAAAACTAGAGTTCTTCTCTGAACTGGAGCTGTAAGATGTCTGCATCTGTTTGTGTTTGCCTGTAACCTTTCCACGTTGGAAGAAACTACTGGCATTGTACATTTACTTATGTATATAAAGAAGTTAATGATTCTGCTGAATCAGTCATCTGTGTGTTTTCTGGACTTGAATTTATGCTGCAAACTCTAACAACTTTGCTTGTCAGAAGGTTGCAAAAGGTGTTCGCATGACCCTGGGATACCGCAACCATCATAAATATGAAGCAGTTGCCAAGTGTCTGAATTTTGATCACATGACCATATGGGAATGCTGCATCAGGCAAGCTTCCAAATACATCTGAATCCAATGGTAGAAACCAAAGCTGGAACATGGAAGATGCCAGTTTTGGACACATTCATACGTAATAAACTCATTGCAGATATAAATGCAGCCCATCAAGAAGAAAATGTCTAGTTTTCTTCCTGTTGGAAAATGCTTTTGTTTATTGGTTTGTTTGTTTTCCAGGTGCAAGATGGTGTGGTTTTCCATTCTCCCAGCTTACAAGAATATTCCTTTATTGTGCATGTAGACTCAGCTTTAATTTACTAGAGACTAGATAATATTATCAATTATTTATGGTTTTTATACACCACTGTCCTCCAGGGAGACTCCCACAGTTCACACCATCAAAATATCAATAAAATAAGTAAGTAAAAGGAACATTCACCAAAAACTGTTTCTGTAATCCAGAGTGGCAATCCTTATAAAGTTAATTAAATTATTCCATTTTAGCTATTTTCTTATTCCTCATCAAAGAGGCCACCATCTGATCTGACCAAAGGCATGGATCAACAATAGAAGAAAAAAAAACCTCTCTCTGGCCCTCTTCCTGACCTTCATCTATGAGGGGAACCCTCAATATTCCAATTTAAGATGAACAGATTAGATGGATTGAGCAGTGGTGTCAAACTCAATTTCATTGAAGGCCGCATCAGGGCTGTGGTTGACCTCAGGGGGAGTGGGTGTGGCTGACTGGGTGGGTGTGGCCAACGCTACATTAGCCTGATCTTTTCTCTTAGCACTGGGTAGACCAGGCCAAAGCCATGCTGCCCTGATCTTTCATCTTCACACAGGCCAAAGCCACGCTGCCCTGATCTTTCCTCTTCGCACTGGATAGACCAGGATGGTCCCACATGCCAGATCTGGCCATATCACAGGCCACTTCCGGCCCTTGGGCCTTGAGTTTGACACCCTTGTGCTTGAAGGATATTTATTTACTTATTTCAGGGGTCCTTAGACCAGCACTGGTCTGCAGCATGCCAGAAATAGGGCCGTGCAAACAAGAAAAACTTATTTGCAGGATGCAGGCAGCATGTAAAACAGGGGTGGGATTCTACTAGTTCGCACCTATTCGCTAGAACCAGTTGTTAACATTCTAAGCAGTTCAGAGAACTGGTTGTTAGAAGAAATTACTGGCCTAATCCTGTAAGGAAGGCAGGAATGAAACATTCTGGTGTTGCTTACAGAAACTGCCTCTCCGTTAACCCTTATTACATTCTTGGCAGGACTAGACTTCCTGTCTCAGGAACTTCTCTGGAGTTTTTCCCCCCTCCTTTGCTGGTACTTTGCTTGTGTGGAGTGACCATTCAAAGTTACAATGGCACTGAAAAAAGTGACTTATGACCATTTTTCACACTTACGACTGTTGCAGCATCCCCACAGTCATGAGAGGCCAGGCGAGGAGATGCGTACCTCGATGTGAGTGATATTGAGTTGGCCACCAAGCCACGCCCACCACCTAAGCCACACCCACAGAACTGGTTGTTAAAAATTTTGAATCCCATCCCTGATGCAAAACCATGACCCTTCTGGTCCGTGAAAAAATCTCTCTCTGTGGAACCGGTCCCTGGTGCCCAAGAGGTTAGAGGCCGCTGACTTATTTCATTTATACGCCACCTATCTCACCAATAAAGCGACTCTGGATGATGGAGATTACCCCTGAAGACTCCTGGGAGCTATCAGGTTTAAAACTAGCACTTTCAATTGTATTTGCAAACATATTGCAAGACAACACCCACAAAACTGGTATGCCATGTCTGGGCAACTACATTTTGAATCGATTAGAGTTTTGAGCAAATTTTCAAGGACAACCCTAAACGGAGCTCCCCGCAAATAGTGTATGAGATGGTCATGGCAGGATTTACAGTTGCCAAGATTGGTCCAGAATAAAATCTTTCAAAAAACAACAACGTTTATCAAACAGTTGGGTAAGAATTCAAAAGTGTTGGCTTCTTCTGCCAACCAGCAGGCCTGCAATAGTGTAGTCCCTGAGCAGGCTTCACCAGATCGTTTTTGCATAAGTAGATTTGACTAACAAATTTAAGGGAGAAATCCCCAACTTTCTTCCCTCTTCTTCTGTTCTTCTGTCCAATTCAGAAACTACATAATTAGATGAACAAACTCATAAATCTTTCAATGCCCAAAACTCATTTTGGGCTTTCCTCCAAGGAAGGGTGCTGTCTTTTTGTTCTGAGCACAGCACAGAAGATTTGTAGAAAGCCAGTCTAAATGTCAGCAAAAGGGAGACCTCATTAAGAATGTGTGACTCATCGGAGGAAATAATTAGGTTTACATTGAGTAATTAATTTCTCTTTGTCCCAGTTTCTGATCTCCGAAATGTTGGCACTTGGCTACAAAGAGGGAAGAAAACAATTTTTTAAAAAATCCCGCCACCTCAGTTTTTTACAAACAACTTATTTCTACAAAAAAGCAAATTGCAATTTCTTTGTAGCCGGATAGTTGGAATGCATTCATTTTTGTTTAATACGTTTTATAAATAAATATATAAATAAAAATGTGTTTGTTACAAAGATGGAAATGTTTTTGCTTCAAGGGTTGCATGCACCAACGAAATACCCTCTTGCCAGAAATGGGCAGTTTCCCCCTTCTACCTGATACAAATAAACTTGCATAATGTTTTCCAAACTTTCTTTGTGGTACATGAAAGAAAATCCCCTCCTCCTCCTCACATTCTTTCCATAGATGTTCAACTTTTAAACTTGGCAGGTTGTAATTCCCTCAGCTTCTCTATGCAAATAATTAGATGTGGCAGCAACCAACAATGGGAGTACTAGCACTAGCAACAGCGCTTAGACTTATATACTGCTTCGCAGTGCTTTACACCCCTCTCTAAGCCATTTGCAAAGCATATTGGGTCCTCATTTTACTGACCTCAGAAGGATGGAAGGCTGAATCAACCTTGAACCAATCAAGATCAAAGGAATTTAACTACTGGCAGTTGGCAGCCAGCAGAATTAGCCTGCAAAAGCACTAGCAATATCACTTAGACTTATATATCGCTCTACAGTGTTTACAGCCCTCTCTAAGCAGCTTCTCCTGTTTTCAGGGCTGGTCAACAAGAATGAGCATCAGCTGGAAACCCAGGAACAGGACTGCAAACTGTTTTCTCATGTCCTGAAGGTAATAATCTGCTCATTTTGTTCAAATATAGAATCACATTGGGGGCTGGAAGCAACCTTGGAGGCAGTGGTGGGCTTCTACCGGTTTCACAACTGGTTCAGTGAGTGAGAGCATGCCAGACACATGAAGAACATTACAAAACCATCATTTTACAGCTTTACAACTTACTTTCCACTGCAACACTGATGAGTAAAACAGCTGAGGCATGGTAATCTGCTGTGCCGCACCTCAGCTGAGCTTCAAAACTGCAGAAATGAAGGACAGATGGGGCCAACCGATTGCCGGAGCAATGGGTTCACCTGAACCCATGTGAACCTGTAGCAGCCCACCCCTGATTGGAGGTCTTCTAATCCAACCCCCTGCCCAAGGTAGGAGTCCTTTATACCATCCCAGACAAATGGTTTTCCAATCTTTTCTTGAAAACATCCAGCAATGCTAAATGTGTTCTAATGACGTAGAAGGCAACACAACAAATTAGACTATTGTACAAGAAAATTAAAAGATTTCAAAGCAGACTATACCTTGCCTGTGACACTCTTAGTGGAACACACTGAAAACAATACACACACTGAAAATAAAGACAAAGATAGGTTGTGTTGATTCATAATCAAGTTAGTTGTTATCAGTAGCACCAAGTTACTGGTCCACCACTTACTGTTCACTGATTTCAATGGGAATGGATGTTATATATTAGCCCGAGTCTAATGCTTTCTTAGGTAAACAAGGATCTTTTGCAGAAAACAGAAAAAATAAATCATGATTTATGGTTTTGATGATTAGGTAGGATAGATTCTAGAAAGGAGACAAGTTGTAAATTTAAAGAAAGAGATAAATGGATAATTGTACTTACAACTGCTGGGTAGAAAATCAGAAACCACTTCTTCATATCCTTTATTTACTATTTTTCTTATTCTTGTTTCTTTTCTTTCTTTTTGCACGTTAGTTTTCTCTTTTATTTCCTCCTTTTTCTTTTTCTATTTTAATTTGTATTAATTTTTTACTCTGGTTGTCAAAACTTTCAAAAAAAAGTCATAGGAGAAATAAATAAGAATTCAGGCAGAGGGATCTTTGACCTCCAATTGTTGTTGAATGGGAAGTCACAGCCACCCCAGCCTTCATGTATGAAAGAATGGGATGATAGAAGTTGTAGTTCAGCCACGATTGCCTAGACTGTTAAGACCATATTAAAGAAAACAGGGTATTTTCGTACAAAAAAAAAAAAAAATAGGCACGGAAAAATATTCCCATGAATTTATTTCACCAAAGTACAGTAAATGGCAGTGGGAAAATGTAGTCTTAAAAGTTATAAAAAAGTCAGATACAGTATGTTATTTCATAAGGAGGTTTCATTCTGTACTGTACGCCGGGAACAAAGCAGTAATATCCTCAAATCATAAATTACTTTTACTTTGAAACAGTGTTTTTGTCCATTTCAAAGCATCCTTTTTAAGGATTTCAATGGCCAATGTAGACTCCTGCCTATAAGCAGTGTCTTGTCCAGCCTACAAAAGCCACATGGCCATTTGGGGGAGGAGATTAATTAAAGTTAATTAAGTTAATATAATATTAAATCACACACACACACACACAAACCAACACACAGAGAAATTGGCCCAAAATCCTCCTGTCATGCCTTGCTGATATCATATCACAACCTTATTTATTCTGACAATGCGGGGGAGGATTTTTCAAAGGATAGCACCTGGCTGAAAAACTGTCCCCATCTTGACTTTAAGAAATCTTTTTTAGAAATCTAACAATGTTAAATATGTATGCTGTGGAGAATAGTTGGACTAGCCTATTATAGAAAAAGAAAAAAATGTTAGGATCCTTGAAAACTAAAAGATTACCAGTGCATAAAATGTCACAAGGCAGCTGCTATTTCACCAGAGGCATATAAGAAAATGGAATATGCAGTAAATTGGTCCAAATTATCAAGTAGACTTTCATGATTGAAGATGGACTAGAACTTGGTTTCTCCACATCCAACATTTCAACCATAATTTCCTTCCTTCCTTCCTTCCTTCCTTCCTTCCTTCCTTCCTTCCTTCCTTCCTTCCTTCCTTCCTTCCTTCCTTCCTTCCTTCCTTCCTTCCTTCCTTTCTTTTTTGACAGGAAAAAAAAACATTCTGTAAATGAAGATCAATCTCTTTTTAAAATATCTTTAAATTGTAGATATGTAGTCTTAAATAAAAGGCTTTCCTGATTCATTGTTTATGAAGAATGCAGAATATCGATAAAACGTTCAATGATTGCCAGCCATATTTGCTTTCTGTCTGTGCCTGGTATTTTTCTTCCGTGTCAAGTCACTACATTGGTGATGCTGGTGAACTTTGGACTTTTTCATGCTATTGACAAGCCACCTTTGAGGAATGATTTCTTGGATACCATACTCATTGTGTATCCCACAGAATCTCTGACAAAAAGGAGTTGGATTAGTGACTCAGTAGAAATAAAATAAATATTCTGGCGACAAGTTTATTGATTTTAGCCTGCAAACCAATTCCTTGGCTAGACCTTAGATTTCAGATATATGCTTCTCAACATAAGGCTCATTTTATTTCTATGCCAGAAATAAAAACAATCATTTATTAATTTTTGTTGATTAATTAAATATTAGAAATGTGAGTTTGGATTAAAGATGAAGAAATATTATTTATTTATTCATCTGTATTTATTTGATTTTTATTCCACCTTTCTACACAGAAAACTTGAGGTATTTAGTGATTAAAATACCAAAAAGGTAAAGTAAAAATCTTGGTTAAAAATATCTAGTAAAATCTTTATATTTTCATATAATTATAAAATATTTTATTTTTATATTAGTATAAAAAAAAATCACATGTAAAAGTTTGTAAAGAAGGTAACTCTTTAGACAATATTTGATTCCATTTCTTAAGATGAAATAACAAACTATGTATGCACACATTAACAGTAATACAATTCAATACCAACATTAATGTCATAATAATAAAGAAACCCCCCACTAATATTTTAGTTATGTTAATTTCCGCTTAACCATCAATAAAGTCCAACTTCATTTGCTTTACATGCTGAAACTGTGATCCATACACATTTCAAGTTATTTCACTGCATTTTTTTTCTGCTAGGGAAAACTAAAAATTACAATTCCACAATCATTTTATTGCCTGTCTCATGATTAATATAATTCCATTCTGTTCCATTTATTTGCTCTGAAGTTCCTCTTTATTACATCTGCTCTGCTTTATTTTCCTGTTTAATAATTATTAGTTTGTAGGCATATACATGATAATTTTGTAATACCAATACCTTAAAACTCCCTGAGGATTTAAAAAAAGAAGGCTTTAAAGTATTATATAATGTTATATATACAGTAAGTTTTGTATTGGAATACACTATTGTAGCAAGAGGCTCTAGATGCATTTAATTACAGACTTCTAATTATTTTTACAAATTAGATGTAAAACTGAACTGTTGGATTAGGTTTGACTTCCTTTTCATCCCACCCCACCCCCAAAACAAGAATTGACTATATAATCTTTACCTCTATCCTTCTGAAAGAGAATTCTCAAGACGTTAAGATTTATTGTGGTTCTCATAATTGATCTGCTGTTTAATCTTCACTGAAAGTACATGTCAATGTTCTTTTGACTGTTAATCTCTCCTATTGTTGGGAATCTCATATGTTCTGAATTGAAAACCCTTAATTGTGCTGCATGTGCCTACCATAGGTAATCTCAATATTCCTGTGAAAGTTACAGTATGAACCACTTTATTGATAGCTAATCCAACCATATTTAACAATAAATAATTAATTCTGGGGGAATGAACAATAAACATCTGCTAAAGCAGCTAAGCTCAGATCAGACTCCCACAATCTTATGATTATATATATGAATTGAACAATGTGTGGTTGAAGAAATATGACTTGTTCCATTAACATCAAAATCATTTCAAATTTCAACTTCAGGAGGAAATGTCATTCTCGCATAAATCATGTGCTCGTTAATCTTAGCACCAACACCCTATCTTCTATCATTCCACTCAAAGGAGAAAAGCAAATATTGAAAGAATTTTAAAAGGTTCCTGCGGATAAGGGCAGAAGGAACAGCTGTGTTAGGGCACCATAGCATGAGATGCCAATCATCACGTATAGCTTCCTTGCTAACATTTTGACAGGCTAAATCTACAGAAAAACAAGACCCTTTCTTAAATTGGTCCATGTGGGTCAGCATTGCCTGTATGTAACTGGCAGAGGTACTTGGAGTTGAGTGTGTCTACTCAGCCATAAGTTTTATTTGAAGGAAGGATAGATGCCTCTTAACTATAAGGAGCCTCTGTGTACTGCAAGCTACTTCTGCTGCAACCAGCTGCTTGCAATTTGGCAGTTCAAATCCCACCAGGCTCAAGGCTGACTCAGCCTTCCATCCTTCCAAGGTGAGTAAAATGAGAACCCAGATTGTTGGGGGCAATATGCTGACTCTGTAAACCGCTTAGAGAGGACTGTAAAGCACTATAAAGCAGTATATAAATCTAGGTGCTATTGCTATAACCAGTCTGCCTTCCATTGATGATCTGTATTCTGCATGTACCAGAAAGAGGGCTGAGAAAATATCTACAGACCCTTCACATCCTGGACATAAACTGTTTCAGCTTCTCTCCTCAGGATGGCATGCCAAAACAACAAAGATAGATATTACACACACACACACACACACACACACACACACACATGTGCCATCACTCTGCTGAACACCTAATTCCCACAGCACTGTCTTAGGCCTAAAGATGTAGTAGGTTGTGTTGCTATTATACTTCTCACTTTCTCATCTTCTCATTTTTCAACTTTTCTCATCTTCTCCTCTTTCATATGATTTATCACTTGTTGTTTGTGTCTTAGGATTTGTGACTGTATTCATGATCTATGACCTATGACCACTTTGTTGTTTGGATGTACGTTGAGAGCTTATGCATCCAGGACAAATTTCTTGTGTGTCCAATCACACCTCGAGAAATAAAGAACTCTGTTTCATAAAGAATTCTATAAGGCATATACATATCTAAAGTACATGCACCATGTTAGAGTAGCTATCCCTGTGCCAATTGACTTGGCAGTAAGTCCAAATAATATATAGGATTTTACTTCTGAGTAAATCTTGAGAGAGGGTTGTACTGTAACGCACATGCCTTGTTGCTATGTAATTTTCTGGTGATGATCTTAAACTGCTAAGATATTAAGCAGCACTTAATTAGGCTAGTTTTAAAGAGTAAGCACCTAGCATCCAGCAAGCAACAAAAGATCAGTTTGTGCTGCAGTTAATAATGGAGGATTAAGTTGTGACTCATGGTATAAAGCAAGGTTGTTGAAAGCAGACTAAAGTTGCCTGTTTTCATCTCTCAAGCCCTCAACGAGGGATTTTTATCATTTTCAGTGACTCAGTACAGACTCTTGGGACTAGTAATTAAAATGCTTCTAATTGGCGCCTTAATTTTTTAAAAGAGTTACTCACTGCAACATTTTATTTGTGTAATTACTTCACTGCCTTTTGTCTTTTTAATCTAGGTGGATTGAAATAAACTGAACATGGGATGGGAAAGTTTTTCCTCCTTTTAACTCGAAACGTAATTTCTACATGTGACTTTTTTTTTTATGCAGCGATACGTAAGTTAATTGCAGGCTTTTTTCTCATCTTGGTGATAGTGTGGTGACCTTCCTGGAAGATGTCATCCTTCAGAAGTGACATAATTTTCATGTTGTTATTGTTTGGACCACACTTTCCCCACAATTGAAAGATGACTACAGCAAAACTACTCAATTAAATGAGCAAATCAGCTTGCTTTGAAAAGAGTCCCGTTGCTATTTTCTAAATCTGTAAGATTGAAATTAGGTGTCAACGATAACAATATGGAAAAGGTGATGAATACTTTGAAAGCAATTGAAAAGTTTCTATTCTGTGTATATGCATGTACATATCACACACAAATATATATCTGTCTGTACTTATACATATGCATGAAATGATTCAGGAGAAGTGATTTGGAACTAATAAAGGAGAATATTTGTAGCTCAGGGTGGAAATAAGGCTAGCAATGTCTAGCACTGATGATGTTATCTAGTTTGGGTAATGAAACGTCTGCAAGAAAACAACCAAGCTCAGAGAGCACCTGATTTGGAATGTGTGAATGGGGTATCTGTTTACTACTCATTAAAACCACCATATACTTTTTTCAGTCTTTGGTGCAAAAAAAAACCTGAGAGTGCTTCAATGAATTGTCAGTACCCTATGACTTTAGCGGTACTGGTGTTGCATAGGGATCAACACACAACCAATAAATATAAGTAAATTGTTAAGTTCTGGGCAAAGAATGGAGGTGAGGCCAGAGTGACTTCTAACAGCTCTTTATTCCATACTGCCTGTGAGGCAACTGAACTCCCTGGCTGTCATAGCTCCCTTTATAGGAAACTGATCAGCCAAACAACCAATCAGGGGAGAATATTTTCCCACTCCAATAGAGGACCAGAATGAGAACTTCAACTGATAATTATACACTATATACATAATACAGTACATAACATAAATAAAACTCTTTTTGTGTTATCTATGGTTATATGGTTATTGCAGTCCAGATATGGTAGGCCTCATTTTGTTTTCATATTTCATCCATTTATCCACCCATTTTTGCCTTAATACTGAGTAGTTCTTGGTGGCTGAACTTCACTGTTCTTTTAATTTCCCCAAATGCTCCTCTCCTAGGCTAAGTTTTGAACATTTTTGAAATGCTGAAGGCTAGCCAGCGCCAAAACCCCAAACTGCTGTAAACACTGCTATAACTAAGTAAATCCAACACAATTTATGAAGATGGGAGAAACCTCCAGTTTCTCACACTCCTGAAATCTGAAATTGTCTGTCTTCTAAGCCCTTAGAAGACATGAAGTACGGTCTTCTAAGCCCTTGGAAGACATGTAAACATATTAAGCAGCAGATAAATCTAAGATGCTTCATAATTATTTTCATCTTGGATATTAAGGGTGTTTGTTTATTGCTTGTATGAGCTGGGTGGTAAATACACAACAAAAGCTAATGATATGTTTCACACATAGCTTTCTGAGAAATAGAGAAGAAAATTGGACAAGATGTGATCACATAGAATAGAATAGAATAGAATAGAATAGAATAGAATAGGTTTATTGGCCAAGTGTGATTGGACACACAAGGAATTTGTCTTGGTGTAAATACTCTCAGTATACATAAAAGAAAAGATACATTCGTCAGGAGTCGAGAATCATAAGGTACAACACTTAATGATAGTTATAGGGTACAATAAGCAATCAAATCATACTAGGAAACAGTCAATATAAATCATAAGTGTATCAGCGACAAAGTTACAGTCATACAGTCACAAGTGGGAGGGGATAGGTGATAAGGAGTGATGAGAAGATTAACAGTAATAGTAGTGCAGACTTTGTAATAGTTGAAGGAATTATTTGTTTAGCAGAGTGATGGCTTTCGGGAAAAACCTGTTCTTATGTCCAGTTGTTCTGGTGTGCAGTGCTCTATAGTGTCGTTTTGAGGGAAGGAGTTGAAACAGTTTATGTCCAGGATGTGAGGGGTCTGTAAATATTTTCACAGCCCTCTTTTGTAGTTACTAAATTTACTATTAATATTTAATATTATTACTAAAATCCCAAGAATTGCAAAGAGATGTGCTACAGTAACTAGTATTATTTGTGCAGTAACTAGTATTATTTGTGCAGTAACTAGTATTATTTGTGCAGGTCATCTCAGTCACCAGCCTGTAGGCAAGTTTTATTACTCAGCCTCAGTCATTTATCTCTAATATGAATATAAAACTATTGGTCAACCTTAACTATTTCAAATGTATTCTTTACTTATAAAAATTGGAAAATCAAATAACAAAAATGAAAACTGCACCCCTGTTATACTCCCTAGCCTTTTCAGAGAATTTCTGTCAGAGTAAACCAAAGACTACGGTATTTGAATCTAGTCCTCTTGCTGTTTCCCAAAAGCATATTTTCAGAGTGCAGTCTGGAAGCTTAACATAAAAGATGATTAAATCCTACTTTCTGAGTTTCAAATCCAGCACGCCATCAAAAAAAAATATGTTCTGGTGCCACTACAAGAAATGCATTGTCTCTCCTATAAATTTCATCAGTCATCTCCAAAGCATTAAATCCTGTTAAAAACTCCTACTTCCAATATCTGCAAGTACAAGTTGTTGACTAATATTGAATTTATGTGGAAAGTTGTGGATCCTTATCACTATTTTTTTTTAGTAGCTCTGGAAATTTAGGTGACAACTTTGATTGGGTGTGTTTAGTTTTGATGTTTGAGATTATGATGTGATCCAATTATATAAATCTGTCTATGTGTAAAATACAGCCTTAGCAAAAATATTTATTTTGAAGTTAATCCTTCCAAGGATTAAGTTCAGATATGTAAGTAAAACAGCCTTATATCCCAGTATAAGCAATCATTGCCCCTTCCATAGAACTTGTAAAGAACAGTTTGCTCATAAAACAAACAAATCCATTTAATATCTGTAGTTAATATTATTACAATATATTTTTTGTTCAAAGTATTAATTATTTTGTCACTGATTTTAGCAGGATGCAGACTGTAGACCATGAAGCATGCCAGCTACATATAGGTCCAGATGGACGAGACTTTTCCTTCTTAATTTATTTTTTATTTGTGTTAAGATAAAGAGACTGAAAAGTAATAGAAAATATAGAAAGATTATAACATCTGGAGCTACTGTAAAATTCAAGGAAAGCATAAAGTGAAACACTGATACTTTAAAATTAATCTGTAATGGAATTTTAAAATTAATTTCCTTCTGTTTATGTTAGGTTTTCTAGCTGCTGCTTTTACTTTACTTTCAAATTATAATAGTAAATCAAAAAACATCCAGTCTTTGTTTATAGCAATACATATGCTAGGCTTGCAATAGCCTATGCACCCATTGTAAAAGAAGGCCTTTAACATTTAATGTTAAGGGTGTATGCCTCTTAATAAAACATCAGAAAAAGTGCTAACAGACTCCTTTCTTTTTTTAAAAAAAAACAACACAATTTTTATTAAGGAGTTTTGCAATATCAAAGGATAATATAAATTGAAAAATCAGAAAAAAGGGGGGGAAATAGAACAAATACAAAGTGCATAAAAGAAAAGGAAATGGAAAAAAGAAGAGAGATAGAAAATGAATATTTGAAAAAAATAACTCCACATTTCCTTGCCAAAAGTTTAGGCAAATTAATAATTGTAGGGTCCAATCTAGGTCAGTCATTGGGACCAGAGGTTTTGTCTTCCAAGATTTTAGACTCATGCTAGTGGAGCTCATCCTCAGGGAATTTCTCTCTAGCAGAGTTCTGTGTGTATCAACAGCACACACTCTGCTAGACAAAAGTTCCCTGAAGATGGGCTCCAGCATGAGTCTGAGAACTCAGAAGGCAAAACCTCTGGTCCCAGTGACTGACCCAGTTTTGATCCTTTTACACTTTCTGGTGTAAAAGGATAGTTCTCCTTTCATTCGGATAATGGTGGAGCAAGGGGGTGAAGCAGCACCATGATGCTGGGTTCAGGCAAGAGTGAAGGAAGCTCCCCCAACCCATTAGTCAATTCAGTGACTAATCAGGATTACAGATGTGGCCACATGACATTATCCTGGGACATGTATTGTGTTGTCCAGACAGTATATAGTTAATGGGGAATTGGTATAGTTAGTTAGGAATTGGGAGCTGTCCCCTTAAGGGAATGCATCATGGGAAATGTAGTCCATGTCATGTGGCCACATTTGTAATCCTGATTAGTCACTGAATTGACCCTTGGTGGGTTGGGGGAGCTTCCTTCACTCTTGCCTGAACCCAGCATCATGGTGCTGCTTCACCCCCTTGCTCCACCATTATCCGAATGAAAGGAGAACTATCCTTTTACACCAGAAAGTCAGCTATGCAAAGAGTTGGACATTGAGATGAATCTTGACGTAACCATGAGTTATCTTGAGGATGCCTGATGAACCAATAAAAAGACTTTGTATGGATGCCTTTGTGGAGTTTAATCTGTCTGCTTTATAATCAGATGGTAGTTGTAACGTCCAGAACACGTATATTCACCTTCATTTCTGAAATTAATAATTATCTATCCTCATGACACTCACTTCTTCCTATAACCCCCCCAGCCATTCACAAATCCAAAAATTGTCATTTCTGTCCAAATGTCAGCAAAAAGTCCACAGAGGTTTTCCAGAATTTTATAAAAGTATTTCTTATTTTAGCTCTGATCAGGTAAGCCAACTTTGTATTCCTTTCTTTTGCTTCTAATAATCTTTAATTTATCAAGTTGCTGTCATAGGCTTGAATCTCCCTTGAGACTCATGATCCTATGCAGCACAGACATCTAGACCGGACACATAGTTTAGAAGCAATTCTCATTTAGAAAATAAGTTGTAGTTAACCATAGAAGAGTGATATTTGGGAAATTCTAATAACCAGACTTTTTAGGAAATAGGCCGTGTGTTCATGAAAAACACAGAAAGAGTTCATTGCTACCACCTGTTTTAGGGTTCCATAAATCCTAATCCTCCAGACATAAGGTAGTCCATTTAACCATAGGCAGAGCTGGACAACCCTAATTTTAGCAATTCTAGACGGATAAACTTAAAGGGAGAAAAAGAGTTTAGTTTGCTTTAGTTTTTACTTTTATAATCAAACACCTTAATAAAAAAAATATACAAAAAAAGTCCAATTCCTTTAAAAAATTGAAGATGCTTCTTTAAACATATTGCTATGAGTTGTTGATTAACATTATCGGATTTAAATCAAATTACAACTTTTCTTCTGAACCCTAAGTGACAAAGTTTATTAGGTGGATCGACGTCTATGAATCTATTGTTCATCATATTCTTATTATAAATCAGTTTGCCTGACAACTAATCTTTACCCAAAGAGCACAAACCTCTGGGAGATTTTCCTTCATAAACCCCATTGCAATGAAGGGAAGCTATGTGAAAGTAAGGTGATTATTTAAGCCTATGCCTTTAAATAACATTTAGCAGAAAGTCTGAAAATATTGCTCCATAACCCCCCAAAAAACCCAGACAGGTTGCAGTCAAAACTATACTTAAGAGAAAACAAAACAAAAACAAAAACAAAACACTTTAAATATTAAATAACGACAATGCTGCATTTTTGAACAGCAATGCCAGATATAATTTTATTGTATTAACAGTGTTTATAGTTTTATTACCCTGCAATTATATTACATCTCAGTTTATTTTCATGCCAATCTCCACTATCCTGCTGTCTGAACTTGTTTGAGAAATATGAAGTAGGCAGAAAGATCTTCTTTGCTGTCCAAACTGATAGTTTAACATTTTGAGAATCTTTCTAACAAGATTATTTGCTTAATTGTCTGCTTTGGACAGGGATAGCCAGAAAAAAAATATAGAAGGCAGGCAGCATTAAATCCTTTTTCCTTTCATTAATGAAAAAAAATTGAACCATTGCTTACTTTTCTACATTTCTATTGAAACAAATCAAAGTCATCTTAAAACCCTTTATCTATTTCCATTTTATTCTTTAGCAAGGTAACTGATAAAGCAAAACAAGGGTTTTCCCTCCCCCGGACTTAAGCCAAAAAACAAGCAGAAAAGTAAAGCATCCCACTAAAATTTGTGTTTGTGTAGTTTGACTTTATGATGCAGAAGACATAGAAAAAAAAGTCCTGCCTGATGGTTAGATTGCTCTGATAGATTTTTATGCTTATTCTTTCTTCTTCTGTTAATTCAATCTAAACACAAACACACACAAAATAAACCATGGTGTTTTTTTAAAAAAGTTAATCCAATGTCTTTGCTTGAAAGAGACATTTATGCAATTGGAAGTAATTATTGTTACACAAAGATAAAACTTCTTTGAGTTCAGCTTGGCCCACTCTGTATAGTTTTCTTGGCAACAGGGCAGGAATGTTTTGCTATTGTCACTTTCCAGGAGTTCTTCAATTTGCCACCCAGCTTACATCTGGCTCCAGTATTTCTAGTGGATCTAAGTACTAACTAACCCCAACCCTGCTGAGCCACTGAACCCAAACAAAATTGATCAGGTACTTCTACTATGAAGACAAATTATCCTTACTCCTGTATGACATTGAGCAGAAACTAATTTCTAATTCCCTCCAGATTCCCTTTCTTTGGAAAGCGGATTACGCCAGTCAAGAAATAAGTCTCAGTGAACTCTAAAATGATGAAGTTTGGATGGAAGATAAAACATATAAAGAATGGTTGCTGGAATTGGATATGTCTAGTTTAATTAAAAGAAGGACTAGGGACGATACGATAGCGATGTTCCAAATGCTAAGAGGTTGCCATAAAGAAAGGGTGTGTGTGTGTGTGTGTGTCAATCTATTCTTCAAAGCAGTGGTCACTAACCAGTGGGCTGGGGACCATTGGTGGTCTGTGAGAAAATTTTGGTGGTCCGCAGAGAAATGTCACCCCCAAAGCACACACCCCCCAAGCAATTAATCCAGGCTGCGCGGGAATACAAGGCTGCACTGCCCACATGGCCCGTGGGAACACAAGGCTTGCATCACTTGTATTGTGAAAAGCATGAGGTAGTGAGGGGAGGGGGGAAAGGGCGGAGGGGGGGACTTGCCTCACTCACCCCACGCACTTCGCCTGGCCACCGGGCTGCTTCTTTCTGCTTCTTTCTTCTTCTGCTTTTGGCTACAAGGAAAGCAGCAAAAGTCTTTCTTTCTCTCCCCCAAACTCTGCCAGAAATGAGTCTTTGGGACCCTGCAGGACATCCTGCTCCAAGAGGCTGCGCTGGTGTGACAAGTCTCAGAAAGACTCATTTCTGGCAAAGTTTAGGGAAGAGAAAGAAAGACTTCTGCTGCTTTCCTTGCATGAAGCCAAAAGTCTCTCTCTCTCTCCCCCACCCCTCTCTCTCCCTGAGAATGGAGTTGGAAATGGTATCCTGCGATCCCAAATAAAGAATGATCAATCAGTAGGAAAACGGGGTGAAGAATTTTCCTGCAGACTTTTTTGGGGATTTCCCCAGGATCTCTGGTCTGCGGGATTTAAAATTATGAGTTTGGTGGTCCCTGAGGTCCAAAAGGTTGGCGACCCCTTCTCCAAAGCACCTGAAGGCTGGACAAGAAGCAATGGATGGAAAATAATTAAGAAGAGAGCCAACCTGGAACCAAGGAGAAATTTCCTGACAGTTAGAACAATTAATCAGTAGAACGACTTGCCTCCAGAAGTTGCTCCAATATTGAATGCTTCAACATTGAAGGTTTTTAAGAAGAGAATGAAAAACCATTTGTCTGAAATGGTATATAGGGTTTCCTGTTTGAGCAGGAGATTGGACTAGAAGACATACAATATCCTTTCCAACTCTGTTATTCTGTTAAATATAGGACTGTGATCTTAATAAGTTTAGTCATTTTTTAATTTGTGTTCTGCTTTACTTGATGCATATTCATGACCTAGCGATCGTGTTATCCAAAGATGGATATGTTGGAAGTCTGGGCAAAATTCTTTGAAGAATGATCCTCATAGAAAATGCATGATATTAGGTAAGGGATCTATGCCAGTTTCCTGTCTGGGCATATACAGTGCATGAGTCACCTGAAATGCTTTTGCCTGTAGTCAGAACTGTGACGGAGAATTTTGGAATGTTCACCCACCTTATCTTGAGCCCTGTCATGATCAACTGCTTTATGCTTTCTTCCTAGGGATAAGAGACTTTCTGTAAAAGTAGCTGCAGGAAAGCCCAATCGGGATCAAAGCTGCGTTAGAGCCAAAGGACAAGCCTACCCTTTCCTCTCAAGACATAACTATGATCGAGATCACTTCCAAGAACTGCTGGGACTGCAAAGAAAACTGGAGATATCTTTCTCTATTTCAGTGACTAATAGAAGCTTCACCAGAGAGAACAATGTCATTGCCTATGGAAGGAAGGATTTCCCTCACTCTATGACTAGCAATCTATATTAGTGAGGTGCATATCTTCCTTCTAACACACATACGCACCAAGAGGCATCTCATTAAGCACCTTCACATCTCCCTTTCTCTTCTAGGGCAGGGGTCTCCAACCTTAGCAACTTTAAGACTTGTGGACTTCATTTCCCAGAATTCCTCAGCTAATTCTGGGAATTGAAGTCCACAGGTCTTAAAGTTGCCAAGGTTGGAGACCCCTGTTCTAGGCGTCTGCTCGCTGCCTTAGAAGAGTGAGGAAAATCCTCAGGGATGACTCACACCCTGGCCAGCACTTCTTTATTCTCCTACCATCGGGAAGGAGATACAGAAGCATAGGTAGCTGCACAAACAGGCTGAAGAACAGTTTTCATCCTTGGGCTGTCAGACTCCTGAATGGAAAATAATCTTACAACAACATAGTACAATTAACTTGTGGGCCCGGCACGACCTGCAATAAGTTTACATGGTGCGATAGGATTGTGTGTTTGTTAGTAGAATTCACTGGGCTAGTGTGATGACCCGGGGCATGGCACAAAGGCAACACAGTCAAATAAGCAAGAAGTATCACTTTAATACCTCCAACTTTGCCCCCAATGTCCAAGTTATCTTCAGCTGGAGAAAAAAAATCTCCCAAGAACAGTCTTTAAGTGGAGGAAATTCAGTCTGAAAATAAAGTACATACAAACTGTAAATAAAAATCCACACAAACCATGCTGCAGTAATTAACTTGACAGGGCAGGAGAAGGAATTGCAGACTTGAAAGCACAGTAAAACACACACAGTTGGGAAGATGCCAGGAACCAGATAAGCCTTGACGATACCAGATAATTAACGATTTGCTCCCAACAACTTTGCTGTGCACAGTTTCCCTTTTTAAACACTGTGTTCCCAGCTGCAGCTAATGAAGGGAATCAGGGCCCTTTCCTCCCCCGTAAGCCACACAACTCACGTTGCTCCCTTCTCTGTTCCTCCCTGCATGCCCTAGGATGAAGGGGGGGCAGTCTTCCTCCGAATTCCCTCTCCCTTGCTCTACCTCTTCCTTGCTCTGCCCAGCCGGCCTTTGCCCTTCCCCAGTTTCTTCCACAGCCAACAGAGCCACACACCCACTCCCTGTCAGCTGCTCGGCCTCCCCCTCTGAATCAGATGGGGCATGACAGCTAGGGATTTTCTGTCCTCACTGTGAGTTGTATTGTTTTGGGGAGGGGGTGCATGAAGGGAGGCTCAGCCAATCTCATTGTACACATATTGTACGCGGACAATAAAGGTTTGAATTTGCTTAAGGACTATAGCAATTGACTTTTCAGATAGGCTGTCTTCCATGGCACCTATGCACGATTTGAAACCAGTAACTGACACATCTTAAGGAGCAAGGTATATAATTTGATATCACACCAAAGCGTAAAAGCAAGATGACAGAAGGCAAGTCAACAAACCATTGCAATGGTTATTCATTGCTATCTTGCTATAATAAATGGGTACAACTGATTGACAAATTAAGAGCCATGACCACCCCAATGTTGTGAAGGTAACTAACAAATGCATAAAATGCTGCTTGACAGTGCTGCATGAGTTTGAGAGATGATTGTTAATATAGGGATCTAATTATAGAAGGTGTTCTCCAAGCAGTTGAGAACATCTGAACCTGTACACTTTGGAATAGGCCGTTAGGCTAAATCTCAGTTTGAAGCTATAAGATTTGGAACAGTCCAAAAGATGCTAAGATTAATAGGATTGCCTGAGTCTGAAGGAAATCTGAATGTGGTCATTCTTTTGGAGACTATGATATTAGATCAGTAAATGGATGGATAGATGGAAAAATACAAGTACAGATTAATGCATTCTAACTCAAACTCAACTGAATTCTGTAAGCACGTGTCTTGTACAATAGACTGGAAGAGTCTTGTTCACTTAATTGAACTTCTGATATATAGTACATCTTAGAATGGCTTTAATCAACTTGCTGCTTCCCATTCAAAACTTCAGAAACTTATGAAGGTGATAGCTTGGAAGATCTTATGAACAACGTGTTGAAGAAGATGGTTCTCAATCTCCCATTTTCATGTGAATCATCCTTTCCATGGGAAAGATCCTATGAATGAGTGGCCATCTTCAGGTCTGGGCCTGTTCTTCAGCCCAGATTTTCAAAAGATTGGCAGACCTTGGTAGCCTAAATCTCCAAGTCTTCTCACTGCTGTTTGGCAAGGGGACTGAGCTAATGACTAGAAAATGAAAACTGTGACTAATCCATCAAGAAGTCAAAGGAACCGCCCAGTGGCAAATCTCCGCATTCATTTTGTGACTTCTGTCCTGGAACATACAAAAATCAGCAGATAAATTTATCACACTGGTCAAACTAGAGGCAACTTCCTGATACGGAATCTTGAAACTTTGCTCAAAAGTACTTATTGAGAAATGATCTCATATATCTTACACATCACAACCTTTTCATTTTAGAAGAGCTTTTAATGACATAAAGCACATAAAATAAAGGTATTGAGGTGTAATTGATTTGGAAAGTAACAAAAATGCAACAAATTCTAATGAGTTCAATAGGAGAGAACAATATTCCAGTCCTAAATGCAAAATATAGAATTAAGGAAACATAAAATAAATGTTAATGTTATAGAATGCCAATAGAAATAAGAACACTTTACAACTGAAGGTAGCAATTTTGAATAGTGTTTAACAGAACTGTCTATTAAGTTAAGTAATTGACCATTAAGTTAAGTAATTGCTTTTTCTAGGAAGTGTCTTCATAGCATTAACTTAACATAACTGATATAATTTTTTTTAAAAAAATCCATCCTGACTTCTGCTTTAGAGTGGTTGTAGGGCTTTGGAAAATACTACAAGTTGCTACTGTTAATAGGAAAATAACATTGGCTTATGAACAAAAGCCCTCTATTATCTTAAACAGATATTAAGCACACCAACGTGCCTACCGTCCCTGTCCTATTGTTTCTCTTATTCTTTTATTTTTCTTATATGTACCCATTTCATGTATTCACAACTATGTATACACTTATACTTATTATCTTGTAAACAATTGGCAAATCAAATAAATAAATAAATAAAAAATAAATAAATGTTCGTTTTGCAGCACAAATAAAATTACTGCTACTGTTACTACTAATTGAAACTCCTATCGATATAGTCCCCCTTCAAAACAGTGGAGCCTTTGTGTTTGGAGTCTTGTATTTTTATTTTTATTTAATTAGTCTATCTGGAACCTCCAAAAACATAGGATGAGATTTGTGTCAGAAATCACTGGTTTTAAACAAAACCGGTGGTGAGAAATGGTATTGCTGGTTTGAGAATTAAAGGAAAGTGAGAGAAGGTGTCTTAAGTAACTGATTTTACTAAGGAATATATACACATATGAACATTATTACTCAAAAGGCTTTTCCTGTTGATTGACTTGCTCTATACCACTTTACTTTTTCACTGTCTTTTTCCATAATCATAATTTCTTCTTAAAAGCCTCCAGTGATGGAGCCCCCACAACCTCTGGGGCAAGTCATTCCACTGACTAATTGTTGTAATTGTCAGGAAATTCCACCTTAGTTCTAGGTTGCTTCTCTCCTTGATTAGTTTCCATCCATTGCTTCTGGTCCTCCTTTCAGGTGCTTTGGAAAATAGGTTGACCTCCCCTTCTTTTTCTGCAGATTTTCTGCAGATGTTTCATTACCAAACTAGGTAGCGTTATCAGTTCTAGAAGGAAGTGGGGTTGCTAGCACTGACGATATTACCTAGCTTGATAAGGAAACATCTGCTAGAACAGCGGTTGCCAACCAGTGGGCCAGGAACCATTGGTGGTCCACAAGAAAATTTTGGTGGTCCACAGAGAAATGTCACCTCCAAAGCAATTAATCCAGGCTGCGCGGGAACATAAGGCTTGTGTCACTTGCATTGTGAACAACATGAGGTAGTGAGGGGAGGGGGGGAAAGGGCGGAGGGGGGAACTTGCCCCATTTACTCCACGTGTCTGGCCTGGCCACCGGGCTGCTTCTTTCCGCTTCTTTCTTCTTCTGCTTTTGACTGCACGCAAGGAAAGCAGCAAATGTCTTTCTTTCTATCCCCTAAACTCTGCCAGAAATGAGTCTTTGGGACCCTGCAAGGCATCCTGTTCTAAGAAGCTGCGCCAGTGCAACAAGTCTCACAAAGACTCATTTCTGGTGGAATTTGGGGGAGAGAAAGAAAGACTTCTGCTGCTTCTGCTGCTTTCCTTGCATGAAGCCAAAAGTCTCTCTCTCTCTCTCTCCCCCTGAGAATAGAGCTGGAGACGGTATTCTGCGATCCCAAATAAAGAATGATCAATCGGTAGGAAAATGGGGTGGGGAATCTTCCTGCAGACTTTTTTTGGGATTTCCCCAGGGTCTCTGGTCTGCGGGATTTAAAAATATGAGTTTGGTGGTCCCTAAGGTCCAAAAGGTTGGCGACTCCTGTGCTAGAAGCTCAGAAAGCACCAAGGACCGCTCATTTCAAACTTGAACTACAAATATTCTTTTCTACTGATAGAAAAAGTAATATTTAAATCCAACTCTCATTCCCCTCAATATTTTATACTTATATTCAATATGGTCTTCATGAAAGGGTTATTCTTAACATGAATAATAATCTGAGGCTCAAAGAACTGACACATGGCTATTACAACACACATCCCTTAATGTGAGTTCAAACACTGAATTTTTTTATATTTTTAGGATTTTATAAGACATTAATAGTTTTAATAGGCCAAGTTTATTAATTGTTCCCAAATGTAGTCTGAACATTGAAAGCCTATAAGGATAGATTTGCTGTTTTATATGTTCATGGCAGAAAAAAGCCAAGGAATTTTATTTTGATGTTTCCTCATTGTGGCTATAACTGTAAAATATCATTTGAAGCAGCCCATTGTGGATTTTTTAAAAGACATCCTTTGTACTGTGGAATTCCATATTAACACTTTCCTTTCCTTCATTCCATTCCACAAAATTTCCGACCGGCCTGTCACCTGGGTCTGGCATCAGGGTCCATGATCGGATTAGCACCACCCGGAAATGGGTGGGCTGTATCCAGTGGCACCATGAGAAGAATGGACCATCACTGCCCACTGTTCCACCCTTGCCAAGACAGACTATTGACTAGAAATTGATCGCTGATGACCTCGCGTCCAAAACAGAGATGGCAAGTCACCATCAACAAAACCATGCAAGCCTGTAGGCCTGTGCCCCAGAGATGCAAAGTGAAGTTCAATGATTCGAAAAGCGGACTCTTCATCTGCAGGAATATGCTAGGAAGAAGACTTTCCTTTCCTTCTCTTCTGACCTTCACAAAATTATGAAGCAGACTCTTTGTCCTGACAAAACCCCTTTTTATTAGGCTAATGTGAAGTCCTATCATTCACATCCAGCAAAGTCCTGGCAAACAGTCTTTCAAGGGTGAATTACAACCACAGACTTTATCAGGCTTGGAGAGTTTGCCAGGCCGATAGCTTCCAAGTGCAACACTGTACAAGGAAATACTTGGCAAGGAGTTTCTGAGAGTTACAAACTAATCTTCATACTAATTAAATGAACCAATTGTCTCCTGCAAACACCAGTCTCCTTTCGCTCCTCTTTATTCCCTATGGGAGGGGCCATTCACCATCCACCTGTGCCTTTACTCCCGAGTCAACCCTTGTTCCTTAACTGTTCCCTTCTTCTGGCAGCTCTGCACATGTGCCCACTGGGAACAGGCTCCAGCTGTTCTTCTGCCCCACTGATCTCCGACTCCGAAGGCAGCTGATAACTGTTGGATTGCCCTGGCCCCATCTCTGCCTCCGATGCAGAGCATTCATCAGAGCCTTCCTCGGACTCCAGGACTGGCCCATGTTCCTCCCCAACCTCTTCACTATCCAAGTCTGCCTCCATCTCTGCTGGCGGGTCACAACGCCTTCGTTGAATTAGATTTCTTTTGGTTTGATAAACCAAGTTTTATATCATTTTCATTTTTAAGGGGAAAACGAAACTTTCTTTGGGTGGAATGTTGTAACAAAGAATCAGTTCTCCTGCTTCCAGTAAGAACAGAACCAAGGTTGGATGGATTTTGCCACACTGAGAATATTTGTCTAGGGCCATTGTTTTCAACTGACTTCCACAAAGGGGCTTTCAAAAATCCCCAGCCAGTTTAGAATTGCACACCTCTGGAATTTGCCAGGGTTGGGAAACACCGAACAATTCCTTGCCAAATTAATGTTCATAGGCTTTCATTTAACCTCACAGAACTTGGAAATCTGGATTGGAGTTTATTCAGGGGTGGGATTCAACTGGTGTTACTACCAGTTCGGTGATTACATTTTGCGCGCACGTGTAATAAACCTAAAGCTGTGCCGCCCGGACAGCTGATAAGCACTGCGCACCGGTGCGCAGCATTTGAAAAACGCCTTTTTTACTGCTTTTTCAACCTCAGCTCTGCCGCGCAAAGCAGCTGAGGTTGAAAAAGCAGGAAATAAAGGTCAGGTAAGAGCCCTGGCGGGCGGGTGGTCCAAACAGCAGCAAACACAGAACCAGTTTGGTGTCTGCTGCTCTTCAAAGCTACCAGTTCTATAGAGCTGGGCAGAACCAGTAGTATCCCACCCCTGAGTTTATTGCAGATTTGGTCAACAAAATGACCTCAGATGGTCCACGATGTACTGAACAAATCACAAGGATGCATTTGATAGAGCATCAGTTCCAGGGCATTCAATGCTTCTGTAATTTGATAGTTCCAGTTTTATACAATTCAAGACAAGCCAAAGAAACAGGGATCTCTATCCTTTTTTAAAAAAATAATTAGAACTGCCCTTAAAATACAATGGGTTGTGTCAAGATCAATCATATGCCTCTGCTGATTTTCAGGATTCTACCCTTCTCTCACTCCCCCCCCCCAAAAAAAAAGTGGTATAATTCAGGGTCAGATTATTCAGGGATGATGTTCATATGCTGAAGGCAGAGGTCAGGGCTGTGCCAACTAATTAACATCTCATCTCATTTCTTCAGGTTGGCCTGTTCATTAACCTGCAACCCTTGTAGCTTGGCTCTTATCCTTGACAGATTCTAGAGCTTTCTGAACTTTCAATCAAACTTGTCTTTACGCCTTTACTCACAGCCTGGCCTACTAACATTATTTGACCTGCCAACTATTAGATAAGCCTCCTATTTTGCAGCCCCCAGGATATACACCCTATAGCCCTGGAACTTTATTATGCCAGTCTACGGTGATACTTTTTCTCCAGTTTCAGAAGCCAAATCCTATTAAACGTCAACAGGTGTCAAGTAAATCAACTTCTCTGATCATTCGCTCCTTTCCCACTTTGCCAAGCTCTCTGTTTATTCTATTGCCAAACCTCTGACTCATGCAGATCTCCCCCATTTCAAAGTTTGCATATTTACCTACTGCACTCTATTTGATAGTTGGAAAGGGGAATATTTATTGTATGTAGGCTTTTGTATTATATGATATGAATAATGGAGGGAGGGAGAGAGGAGGAAGGAAAGAAGGAAGGAAGGAAGGAAGGAAGGAAGGAAGGAAGGAAGGAAGGAAGGAAGGAAGGAAGGAAGGAAGGAAGGAAGGAAGGAAGGAAGGAAGGAAGGAAGGAAGGAAGGAAGGAAATCTAGACACTTTCCTTTCCCCAACATGCAGTTCATATGCTGACTTTCTTCCAAAATATCTTGCAGCCACTAACTGAGGTTGTGGAAAAATGGCATGTAATAAATAATCAGATACTTAACTCAATGGCATCCCACAAAAGCCTACTTTCAGCACTCTTAGAGATAAGAGTGTCTTCAGACTCTCAAGAAGAGATTGGAGTTCCATTTGTCAGAAATGGTGTAGGGTTGGGCGGCGGGGGGGTTGGACTAGATGACCTACAAGGTCCCTTCCAACTCTGATTACCTGTTATCTAAACTGCTGTCGCCTTTCATACCATTTGCATTAATTTCTTAGATACAAGTAAGGGAATAGTTGCAAAATAAACACAGACATGCACTGTCTCATTAAGCGTTCGTTATGAAATATTTCTCCTCTCATTAAATGACTAATGCTTTATTAAAGCATGACTAATGGCAGAAGCCCAAACATTGGGCTACAGCCAGTCAAATCTGGATCAAAGAAATAAAGTCACCTGCTCAGAAGAAAGCCAGCAAGACATGATTTATTGTGTGGTCTTGGTTGAGTGACCTACTATATGTGGCTTTTTTTGGGGGGGGGGGCGGGAAGGAAAGTAGGCATTTCATGACTTGCCTTTCCCCCAGCTGTGTGACAAAATCAGAAAGGTGACACATTGTTTAGGCATTCACAAAGGCAGTGCAAGTCAATCTTTAGCTTCAGGATATTGAAGGATATTGGCATCAGTAGAGACCTTCTAAATCAGGGGTCGCCAACCTTTTGGACCTCAGGGACCACCAAACTCATAATTTTAGATCCCAGGGACCACTAACTGGTTCTGTGGGTGTGGCCTAATTTGTGGGTGTGGCTTGGTGGTCATGTGACTGGCTGGGCCTGGCTTGTATGTAGATATTATAAATATTTATATAAATATTGAATTTTTTATTAAAAAAAGAGCAACTTTTACCCAAAATCAGGCAAAGCAGGCAGATTGAGCTGCTCACAGAATCATTCAGTGATCTCTCTATCTGCCATCGGCTAGCTCAGTCTCTCAAATTTGCTTGCCGTGAGTCTGCACTAAATTTGCTTGCAAGCAAACCTTGCAAGCAAACCTTTGCTTGCAAGCAAACCTAAGGTTCGGCCGTACTTAAAAGCAGAGCCGAAGATCGAAAGGCTACCTAGAAAGCAAGAAATCCAACCATTTCCTGCTTCCTAGCTAATCTAAATCTCCCAGCACAGCAGAACAGATGATGGTCGGAAAAAGGAAAAATAGAAATTTAGCAGGCAAGTTTACTGGGTAAGTAGTGAGTGGACGGGGAGGGTTCCCACAGGCCATGTGGGCTGCACAGCCTTGTGTTTCTGCGCAGCCTGGATTAATTGCTGGGGATGGTGGTGCTCTGGGGGTGAGATTTCTCGGCGGCCCACCAAAATTTTCTCACAGCTGCAGCCCACCGGTTGGCGAATGGTTCTAAATAGCAATAGCGATACCGCTTAGACTTATAGACCACTTCACAGTGCTTTTACAGCCCTCTCTAAGCGGTTTACAGAGTCAGCCTATTGCCCCCAACAATTTGAGTCCCCATCTTACCAACCTCCTAGAAGGATGGAAGGCTGAGTCAACCTTAAGGAGGATGGTGGCTCACATACTGGGTTGATGATCAGCAAGCAGACAGATGGGTACCACTTTGGTGGGCACGTTAATGGGCACAGGCAAGGACCCCTCACCTGGCCATCCTCTGGGCAATGGTGATGTTACCAGCTAATCCTTTTAACACGTTGCACATTGGCGCTTCTGACACAAAGATGAGCAACCGGCATTCTTCATACTCTGCTCATTGTAAACAGAAACAAAGTTCTGAAGGAGGAAGGGAGGATATGCATCATCTATTTTTCTTAATTCTTCCCCATCTGGCACTGGGGGGAGTAACACTAACATAACTTCACAAGGCTAAGAAGCCCAGCTTGAACTTCCTAAAAATCTTGGCTGCAGCTCCCAATGTGCTAGTTTTAATTCAACACAATAGTATTTAAGTAATTTAAAATTAAATCCAGATACAGGTAGTCCTCGATTAATGACCACAATTCAGCCCAACATTTCTGTGGCTAAGCAAGACAGTTGTTCAGTGACCTCTTTTTTTGCCACAGTTGTTAAGTGAATCACTGCAGTTGTGAAGTTAGTAACTTGATTGTTAAGTGAATCTGATTCTCTGCTGCTTGTCAGAAGGTCACAAAAAGTGATCACACAATCCTGGGACACTATAACTGTCATAAACATGAGTCAGTTGCCAAATGTCTGAATTTTGATCACATGACCATGGAGATGCTGCAACAGTCAGATGTGTGAAAAACAACCATAAGTCTCTTTTTCAGGACCATTGTAACTTTACACAAACAGTTGTAAGTTAGGACTACTTACCAAATTTGCAGATGATACTAAGCTGGCAGGCATAGCTAACACCCAAGAAGATAGGCTCAAGATCCAGATGGACACTGGGCCATATCTAACAAAATGAAATTCAATGTAGAGAAAAGTAAAGTCCTACACTTAGGCAAGAAAAACCAAAAGTACACATATCGACTGGGTGAAACCAGGCTCAATAGCAGTAACTGTGAGAGGGGATCTTGGGGTCTTAGTGGACAACCAGCTAAATATGATCCAGAAATGTGCAACAGCTGCCAAAAAAGCTAATGCAATCCTAAGTTGTATTAACAGAGGGATACAATCAAGATCAAGGGAGGTACTAATACCACTCTATAAAGCCTTAGTAAGACCACACCTAGAGAACTGCATCCAGTTTTGGTCACTACACTATAAAAAAGATGTTGAGACTCTAGAAAAAGTACAGAGAAGAGCAACCAGGATGATTAGGGGACTGGAGACTAAAACATATGAAGAACGGTTACAGGAACTGGGCTTGGTTAGTCTAGTGAAGAGAAGAACCAGGGGAGACATGATAGCAGTCTTCCAATATTTGAGGGGCTGCCACAGAGAGGAAGGGGTCAAGCTATTTTTAAAGTGCCTGTAGGCCAGACAAGGAATAATGGATGGAAACTGAGCAAAGAGAGATTTAACCTGTAAATAAGGAGAAACTTTCTGACAGTGAGAACAATCAACCAATGGAACAGCTTGCCCTCAGAAGTTGTGGGAGCGCCATCAGTTGAGATTTTCCAGAAGAGATTGGACTCCCATCTGTCAGAAATGGTGTAGGGTCTCCCGCTTGGGCAGGTGGTTGGACTAGATGACCTACAAGGTCCCTTCCAACTCTGATTATCTCTTATCTATATTTTTTTCCAAGTTCAGCCTTGTAAAGGAACTGCGCCCCTTAACCTCCCAAATCTGAAAACTACTGAATATAGGTAAAACTTAAATAATGTTGGATGTTTGCAGGAACTCCCTTAACCAGAGGTGGTATTCAGCCAGTTCAGTTCAGTTCTGGCATACCAGTAGTGGAAATTTTGAGTAGTTCAGAGAACCAGCAAATACCACCTCTGGCTGGTCCCACCCCAGCCGTTACCTTTCCTATATTCCCTTGTTTTTTAGCTCAGCTGATTCACACCGCAGAGTGGATTGTCGCACCTCAACTGAACTAAAAAAAAAACAGCACAGCTCACCAGCGTTGACACAGACGGTAGTCCTTGAGCCCTGCGCGCACGCAAAGCACACTCTCAAAACTGGTAGGAAAAAATTTCGAAACCCACCACTGCCCTTAACTTAGGTCAGACTGTTGGCCTACCCAACTTCACATGTCTTCCTGACTTGCAGTGGCTCACCTAGTTCTAACTGGATATTCTGAAGATTGGGACTGAAGTCTTCTGCTGTACCACCATCCATAAGGTGGTTGCTCCACTGGAATCCCTGAAGACAACCCCAAATCATTGTTCCCTGTAAATATGTGTGGGGAGCACGACGAGACAGAGCTTGATTCCATGAAATCACATCCAAAAAGATGGTGGCTTCACCCACAAACACTAACCTTGGCAACGTTAAGGCATGTGGACTTCAACTCCCAGATTTCCCCAGTCAGCAAATGGAATTCTGGACGTCTTAAAGTTGCCAAGGTTGAGAAACACTGACTTAACTGTATTAGGGTGAAATTGCACAATATGAGAAACATAGAAAAATGTTATTTCTTGCCTAATGTGTTATTGAATTAATCCTAAATTTCATTGTTCAGAAGTGAGGCCCAATGAGAGTCACTTTGAGAGTCATATTTGTAGTCTGCATTTTGATCCTGAAGGAGAACTAGTTTTCTGTTGCAGTTCTGTCAGAGGCTATTTCTTCTCGAAATTTCTGCCAATTTATGCCTGTGATTTTCTCACCCTTTCATTCTGTTTGTTAACATTATTTTAGAACTGAGGCTTGCTTAAAGAATCAAAGTCTCTTTCGATTCTTTTTCATAATAGTGGGTGGGGAAAACTGTTAATTTGTTCCAAAGGTTGCATATGTTGATTTCAGATTGAGATCCAGATATATATTGACATTTCAAAGTATTTAATTAATGAAGAAAAAGACAGCCAACTTAATTATACCTGAGAATGCAGCGGAGAGTGTATTTTGGTCTTACACTGCTAAGAACGGTAGCTAAAAGTGAATTGAACTCAAAGAATTATCAGATGTGATGTTAAATTATCAGATGTGATGTTTTTTTCCCATTTGTGAGCCAGATGTCCTAATTAGTTAAAGGCAATTCAAATAACTGATACCAGCATGATATTTTGTAAATGTAATTAAAAGAAAATATGTTTTCACTTAACACCTTATGTAAATTAATCACGTTATTTACTATTTTTCTTTCACTTTGCAGAAAGAGAATGCAATTTCTTTACTTATGTATTAAAATACATTCTTTTAAAAGCAATTTTGCTTTTAGTAAGAAACGTCCAATGTCTTATAAAGTATCTTAACACAAGGGTAGCTTAATACCATTTTAAACGGCTCCAATGAAATCTTGCATATTTACACAAACGTGATTACAATCTTTAATGCACATTTATACATAAATATGCTTATATACATGTTTAAACTAAAATGTATATAAGAAGCAATACTGAAATTTTACAAACTGGTCTTTCTCTTTGTATCCTATGTCTACTTATTTAGCAGTTAATCCCAATGAATTAGATATAATTTATTTCCTTCTAAAGCAACATATTTAGGATTGCATGGTAAATGTGTTTTTTGGATGCACATTTCCCCCAATTTTACTGGATCTATAACCAAATTGTGTTTAGTTTTCCTGGAAGACAAAAATATATGTTTTTTTTTTCAATATTTCCTGCTTTGATGTGTTATCACAGGTCCTTGTTTATCATTTCCCTAATATGTAGTTATTTAAGATCAAACCGTGGATTACAATGATGCATGTGTTTAGATTGTTAAATTCAGTAGAAATATTTTTTTCAAAATGTATGTGGGTATTTTGTGTTTCTTTGTCTCTATTAGGGGTTAAGAAAAAAAGCAATAAATGGTTAATAATGCTATAATAAGAGGGAGGAAATGCTGGAAAACCTGGGCATGTTTTTTTTAAAAATAAAATCTTTGCCTAGTGCCAGAAAGACATTAGATTTGGTGCCGTGAGCTTCTGGGAGGAAAATCCAGATAAATGATTCAGCCTCCCAAGTGGTATAGTTCAGTATGGCTTTAAAATGGGAAGCTGAATGGAGATAAACTGAACAATAATTGAATTCATCTCTCAAACTGGTAAGACATACAGGCTGATCATACAGTTAAGGAAACTGTTCGTGCTTTCACATGGTGAATTAGTACTCATTCAAAAATTATTTCTTATTTTATAAAATATTGGATAGATGACAATAAAGTCTACCCCATATGTTTTAATTTTATAGTGCAGGAATTGGGTATGTCTAGTCTAATGGAAAGAAGGACTAGGAGGTGACATGATAGCAGTGTTCCAATATTTGAGGGGCTCCTACAAAGACAAGAGGTCAAACTATTTTCCAAAGCACCAAAAAGGCAAGATAAGAAACAATTGTTGGAAACTAAACAAGGAGAGAAGCAATGTAGAACTAAGGAGAAATTTCCTAATATTGAGAGCAATCAACAGCAGAATAGGTTGCCTTCAGAAGTTGTGAGTGCTCCATCACTGGAGGCTTTCAAAAAGAGACTAGACAACCACTTTTCTGAAATAATAGGGTCTCCTGCTTGAGCAGGGAGTTGGACTAGAAGACCTCTAAGGTCCCTTCCAACTCTATTATTCTATGTTATTATTCTATTAATCCTACTGGCTTCAGAGAAGCAAAACTGATTCTGGACATCCTAAATATAAACATCCTAAATATCATCACCATCTTTATCATCATTGTCACCATCTAATAGGACATTTCTAATGCCTAATAAACCCAGAAGTTAGTATAACAAATTAGAGAGTTCTGTTTGGATTGTAGGAGAAATGTTAGGAATTCCTTCATAACAGCGTAACAAAGTCAGCGTCTAGAAGACAGATACATTATCATGATGCCCATGATAAGCAATACAAGAAGATAGAAAGTAGCCAGAGTTTTTTAGTAATCACTTATGATTCAAGGTCTGTTCTTTCAAGGTCAATTTCATCTCTGGACAAGACATTTAAAAGGGTTTTCTCAGTGATGAACTGTACTGAGCATTTTGCTTGTCAGAACTCTAAGCAATGGTTCAGTCAGTGTTCAGCAAATTTGGGAGAACCAAAATTATTTGATGTGACCAAACTTGTTCTCCTGTTATAGCTCATGATTAAAGCATTTTTAAAAACCACAATTAAAAAAACCAACAACTAAAAAAAAACCCTAATCCTCTATCCGGCTGACTCATACCAGCTGTTAAATAACTAGATATTTAAGTAAAGCTGAACACCAGCTATAATTAAAACCTATAATATAAAATAACTGTTCCCTTCCTGCATGGATTGTTGTGTCTACCATAGTTTGATTGATGCCAACAAATTTATTGGATGTTCCTGGATGGTTTTGACCAGGGGTCCCCAAACTTGCCAACTTTAAGACTTGTGGACTTCAACTCCCAGAATCTGGAAGTTGAAGTCCACAAAGTCTTAAAGTTGCCAAGTTTGGAGACCTCTGGTTTTGACTAATGGTGGACAATGGTTTTAACAGTGGCCTTATGCATCATAGAAAGGCATGGTAATGAATACTTTATTTGGAATCAATATCATTTGCCCCAAGTGTTCCACATGAACAACTACTGAGATAGGCTAAGGGAGTGATCCAAACCAAACCATGGGTGAAGGTAGATTTGAATCTGGGTCTTCCAATCCATATCTAATATCTAAAAGCTTGTCATACGCTGGCTGTCTATAATATTTCATATACTTACAAAATATGTGTATAAAATATAAAACAAATGCAAAGTGCTTCTTTTCTACAGAATTATTAATCTTATTCAGACATTACCAGTGTGTATTAGTTACTTCAGTGTTGAATTAATCGTAAGATTCAATATGAGTTGATCACTGGGACCAAAGGTTTATTCTTTCAAGATTTGGGGCTTGTGCTGGAGCCCATCATCAAAGAATTTCTCCCTCTCCAGAATATTTCAGGCATGAGCCCAAAAGTTTGGAAGAATAAATTTTGGTCCCAGTGACCGACTCAGATTGGATCCTGCAACATTATCCTGGGACATGTATATTTTCCTTCACTCGTGAATTAGTGTATTATTGGATCTAGGATTGGTGCCATAACCATCACTGACACAACCTAACTGACATTTCCTAAGTGTCATTTCCCTCTATTTTTCTACATCAATATTTGGGTGGGACTTTGAGCTAATTTTGTTTCATCTAGAACAAGGGTCTTCAAACTTGGCAAGTTTAAGACTTGTGCACTTCAACTCCCACAATTCCTCCCCTGTCATTTTAGCTCAGGAATTCTGGGAGTTGAAGTCCACAAGTCTTATACATGCCAATTTTGAAGATTCTTGATTTAAGTTATACTGTACTATTAATGCAATCTTGGCTGCATTTCCTCTTCTCCAGGTTATACCCCAGGTAATGCCAATCTGAGTTTCTTCCTAACGTTTTCTTTGTTTTCCCCAGGCTTAAATCATGTTCGTTATATGTTGCTGATGCTCTCTGCTCCCCTCCACGGTCAACTCTATGGTTCTCTACATTAAAGTTAACAAACAGCATTTTGAATTAGGCCTGGAAGCTTCCTAAAATATGACATCATTACCAGTAGGATTCTCCCTGTCTGATCATCAATGTAGCTGCAGCGTTTTCTGACCAGCTGAGCTTCATGGAGTGTGTTTATTTGTAGAACTGGGGAGGATTCTGCATAGTGGCCATGATTAAACTAGTCCCCCTAAAGTTCAGGGCTTGGCTTTTGTTTCCCATCCTTCACTGGTATCCTTCACAGTCACTGGCTCTGACTCACCTTCTTTGCCCGCTGGTGATCCACCTTCCTGGAGGCATGAGCAATTCTATCTACTCCAATGCACAGCTCACAGTGGGATCTTTTGGCAGCCTCATGATGGGTAGAAAAGCAAAGCAGCAGATTTCTTGTTCCCTCTTTTGTTTCCTCCATTTTTCTTGCATCCAATCTCCATTACAGTTTCTCCATTGCAGCAAATCTTCCAGATCAGAGGTCTCCAAACTTGGCAACTTTAAGACTTGTGGACTTCAACTCCCAGAATTCCTCAGCCAGCATAGCTGCTTTCTGAACCAGTTGTATCTCCTGCATTATCTTCAGTGTAGAACACCTTGCTATAATCCCAACATGAGGGGACAAAGGCACGAGTGACTTGAGTAGAGCATTAGGGGCATACACAGCAAGGTACTGGGCAAAAGCCCTCCAGGTCATGAATGCCATTTCCTGCAAGTCCAGGAAGACTCCAAGTTACATTTAAGATTTGTCTGTGGAAATGCAACCCCATCAATGTCGAGAAATCTCCAGACTTAAAGGTCCCTTTGAATCTACAGCCTCTCAGTCCTGCTAGGATCTTTTCTTTCCTTTTATGCTGGCCTGTGGTAATTTAGAGTTCACAAGAGGATGAAGTTTGGATATATATTGCATATATATTTCTTTATTTTATTATCTTTCCTAGGGAAAGTTTTCTTCCTCACTTCATTTCTTAATAAACTTTTTTTTTTTTTGAACCACATGATTTTACATTTTCTGGTCACCTGAGGCCATTTTGGAGAAGCCAAGTTTGTTTAGAAAGCATCCGCCCGTCACTCCAAGTGTTGAAATTTTAATTCTTTGATTCCCAGAGAGGATGGGTGGAGAAAATACCATCATATAATTTCCCATATCTTGATCATATGTTGAACACACAAAAGATCCGAATAGCATAAAGCTCCATTTCCCTGTTACTTTAGAATGCTATATTTAATGGAGAGGTTCAACTAGATGGATGTACCGAAAGAACGGTCAAGTGTGGGAAATCAAGAGTCCAGGCAGTTCAAATGAATATAAAAGATTATTGCAAACTGAACCTCTTTCCAAGAATCTGAACTACTAACAGTTCAAAGCAAATTGATGGTAGATAAGAGTCAACCAAATTCAAGGTGGGCTAGACTTAGATCTCTTGTCTGGAGGGCTGGAGACTGATGACCCCTCCATCAAGCTCAGCCTGGTCATCTCCTACAAGAACGTAAGAATAGTGCTCTGGCTCAGGTTAGTCCAGCTTGGTTTGCCATTTTGCTTCTCACAATGGCTGACAATATACTACTAAGTAGCTTGGAAGAAGCAGCTGGAGATACACCCTTTGTTGTTCACCTGCTTCTGGTTTATTGGCACCCTGACCCCAACCAAACCTGATGCTAATCCTTCAGACTAATAGCATGTGATAGACCTATTATCAATGATTTTTTAAAAATCTTTTTTAAAACCTTGCTTTATGGCATGAATTTCACATGTTATTATATACTTTGTGAAGAAGTATCTTTGTTTATTTGTTCTAAATCTCCATCCAACCAGCTTCATTGGATCATGTCTGATCCTAGTGTTTTGAAAAAGGGAGAAAAATATTTCCTTTTTCACAATCCTTTTTCACACTTCCTCTACAGTACGCAATTTAATATATAATTCAATCATTCCTTTTCAATCACCTTTTTTCTTTCAGGCTAAAGAGCCCAGATGTTCCAGCTTCTTTTTAATGGCGCAAGTTCATCTGCTTACTTCTAAAATTAAAACAAAAATAAAGAACAAGTTTAAAAGTGCTGGTTGGTTCCATTACAGATCTATAGTCCTTCACTTTTGGCTTTCTTCCTACTAGCCAATCTTAAGAGAAAAAGCAATGGTCAGCTATTTTCATATAAGTATTTTTGCCAAGAAGACTGTATAGTTGTGTCCAAGAAATCATCAGAATTAAGTTTACTCAGTTGTGATAGAAGAAAATATTTAACGTTAAGTGTGCATCTTTTTCAAATCAACTAAGGATGGCTGGATTCTGTAAGGATTATTATATAAATCATTATAGTAAGATTCATTTTATCCTCTTTATACAAAAATAAAGGTGAGGCAGGTACAAGCAGAGACAATGAGATAGCTACAAACATTAGGTGGCATCTAAATTTAATCAATAATAATATTTAAATAATATAGGCACCAGTTCACTGCATGAAATAAACCAAGTAATATACAGCAGTTATAACTGAAGATCTTGGATACAACAATAAAACAAACAGTTGAGTCACCAAAATGGAAGGTTAGGTTGGAAAATATGATCAGTTTGCTAAGATCAGGTGCAAGCATGCTAAAACAGATAAATAAAAGAAGCTAAAGAACAAGATCAAAGAATGCCTGATCAAGAGATATCATCTAGAAACAAGGAAGATCAAGGAAGCACTAGAAATAATAAATCAGCAAATAATAACCATAGCCAAGAAAATCAGCAGAAATGAAGCTCAAATTGTAGTCTACAAGCAGACTCTACAATCAAAAATGTTTCTACCAATTCAGCAATGGAGAGACTGCAATGAACCAGTCAGCACATGACAAAGAAAAAACAGTACAGTTCTGGGTGCAGCTAAGGGACAACCCAAAGAAATACGACAAGAATGCAGCTTGGAAAAGGGAAAATAAAGTAGAAATGAAAGAATTTGTAGTAACAGCAGAAATGATGGAGAAAGGGACAAAGAGGATCAAGAATTGCTCAGCCTAGATGAAGACAAACTGCACGTTTTTTGGATGAAACCTCAAAACCCACTCATTGCCAAGTAGTTTCACTTACTGCAAGGAAGTGAAATCAAAAATTGATTAACACCTGGGGGAAAAAAACCTACCTAACAATGAAAGCTCCAACAAAACAGGCAGCCCCAGGCAACTATAGGCCAATTATCTGGCTACCAACAACTTTCAATTGCTAACTGGTGTTGTAGCTAATGCAGTCCAACAACATTTAGTTGAAAACTAGCAAGCAAAGCAGATAGAAATAGCAACAGCACTTAGACTTCACAGCCCTTCACAGTGCTTTACAGCCGTCTCTAAGCAGTTTACAGAGTCAGCCTATTGGCCCCAACAATCTGGGTCCTCATTTTACCCACCTCGGAAGGGTAGAAGGCTGAGTCAACCTTGATGACAACAAGACCTGGCAAAGGCTAAGGAAAGGAAAGTTGAAAAAGAGACAGAGGGGCTAATTCTGGTTGCACAAGAGCAAGCAGAGAACAAAGGCATAGAAAGCCAAAATTGAGAAGACGGCAACAGATAGGATAGGCCATCTCTGCAAAGAAGTTGAAAGAAACAGTGGACCATCCAAGTAGCTGCTGCAAGAGCACACAGACTGACTACAAACAGCAGCATGACAAAATAGCAACAATGGTGCATTGGAATATCCGCAAGAAATACCACTTGCCTACAAGCAGGAACTGGTGGGACCACAAATAAACAAAGTAATAGATAGACAAGCAAACAATAGACAAATATCTGCTGCCACCACACACATACACATATACATACACCAGACTTAAGAATTGTTGATAAAAAACGAAAAAAGTGTGTGTGAACATTGCAATATTTTGAAACAGTAGAATAAGGGGGGAAATGAGAAAATCACAAAATACAAAGACCTTCAAAATAGAAGCAGAACAACTGTGGTAAAAGAAAACAAAAATAGTACCAAGAGTAATAGGCACTTTGGTTTTAATCTCAGAACAACTGAAGCACCACTTGAATACCATGGACATTGATAAAATAACCATCATTCAATTGTAAAAGGTAGCTTTACTTGAACAGCTCACTTCTTGTGACAATACCTTTAATATTATTAAATCACAACATCTGTCTATCCCAGGTCCTTGGGAAGGCCTCAATAGCTGGACAAAAATGCCAAATCCAGTCTCCACATCTGACTGACTATGCTACCAACCATAATAATGCAAAAGCTCTTCGGTTCTGTCACCAGCCCCTTTGAAGAACGTCGGATGGCTTCAGCGACCTGACTGTGAAGCAAAAGAAGCAGATAGAAAATATCAAACCAGGATTCTTTTCAGCTACTTCATAAGTAGGTGGAGAGAGGTCTTCAGTCCTACCTAACATTCACGGTGATTGTGTGGACAACAATGGGAAGAAGAGTTCCTTGAAGCCCAGGTGAAATACAACAAAAGTGAAATACCTTTGATCAGGGGTGGGATTCAAAAATTCCAGCAACTGTTTCACTGCCCAGTTGCTGGGTGGACATGGCCATGGTGGGCGTGGCCTACCGGAACTTCTGGGAGGGCTGTTTTTCACCTAACCAAGGGACCAGAGGCTTCCCTTGGGCCTCTGGGAGGGTGAAAACGGCCTCCCCTAGGCTCTGGAGGCTCTCTGGAAGCCAGAAAAAGACCCATTTCCAACTTCTGGAAGGCCCGTTTTTCTCCCTCCCAGAGCCTCTGCTCAGATCCTGCATTGAAAATGGGCCGCCCTGAGACTCCTGGAGGGGAGGGGCATGGTGGGCGGGGCCAACCAGTCAGTTCAAATACTGGCTTGACGAACCAGATGCAAATGTAACATCCGGTTCGCCCAAACCGGTCCGAACCGGTAGAATCCCACCCCTGCCTTTGGTGTATTAATAAATATATACTAACAACTCTTAAACCATTATTCACCTCTCATGACAGCATTATATTCTCTATCCACAAATTGGGGAAGTTCTCTCATTTTCCAATTATTTTCTTTCACATCCAGACCCTCTTATCTAAACCTGCTCCCTTGGCTTTGATCTATTGTGGCTTTCACTTAGCTTTGGAAAATAGTCCTCCCATTACTAAATGGCGTATTGCTTTCACATTTTAAGACCATAGAGAGGCAAACTTTTAAAAAGAAGGCGGGGGGAGAGCGCTTCACCTCTGCACAAGACAAAAAGATAGGCATCCAGCTAGAGATGGATTCGTAGAAAATGCTTGGAGGTTTAAGAATTCCTCTGAACTTTTCAGCACAAAGGCCTGCTCAGTTTTATGAAGACAAAGGATTTACCAAAGGATGATCCAGTTCCTGAATGTTAAGTGACTGCTGTAATAATTGACAAAAGAAATGCAGGTAAGAGCTGCTTTCAAGCTAGCTTCTCATACAATAAATTACTGCAGACATTTAGGCTGCAACAATTCTAAACTCTCTTACCAGAGAGCTGCTCCCTTTAAATGCAGTGAGACTTACTTCTGAATAACTCTGATAAAACTGCACTGCATGGCCTATATTGCCACTGCCTTTAACTCACAAACATACCTATTTATCTACTGAATATTTATCTACTGAAGAAAAAAAAAAGATGCCTTGCTAATCACAGGGGCATGTTCTGTGACTTGAGGTTGTTTGCTTCCATCTACTCCAGGGGTGTCAAACTCAAGGCCCGTAGACCGAATCCGGGCTATGGAGTGCTTAGATTTGGCCCATGGGTCCACCCTGGAAACAGTGAAGGACTGGTCCGTGGTGCTTCTGCCAATGAAAACAGAGCTCCATTTTTGCTGGCAGAGGGCTGCAGGACATCGAACTGGCCACGTCCACCCTAGCCACGCCCACTCAGGGCCCCCAAGGTCAAACACAACCCTGATGCGGCCCTCTATGAAATTGAGTTTGAAACCCCTGATCTACTCCTTCATTATAAAGAGTTTTTTTAATGTTTATTCTGCAGTCTTCTATATCATCCTCTCTATGTCATCCCTTTCCATCATTTCTGGCCTCAGTCTGGCAAAACAGCCAAAATTCAGTGGTGGGCTTATTCGTATATGAACACTTAGAACACTGTAATAATACTACAGTGCTAACAGAAGCAGCAGTAGTTGTAATTGTAGTAGAAGAAATAACTATATGTGACTTCATCACAACTTATTACCAAGAGAGACGGAGGGATAATATCTGGATGACATAAGAGTGCTAATCTGGATTTACTAGCCATCTGACGTCCTTCCAAGGGGCTGGTGACATAGTTTAAGAGATTTTGCATTATTATGGTTCATAGCAGAATAACAGAGTTGGAACGGACTTTGGAGGCCTAGTCCAATCCCCTGAAAAAGCGGAAAACCCTGTACCAGGAGTCTCCAAACTTGGCAATTTTAAGGCTTGTGGACTTCACGTCCCAGAATTCCTCAGTCAGCCATGCTGGCTGGAGAATTCTGGGAGTTGAAGTCCAGAAGTCTTAAAGTTGCCAAGTTTGGAGACCTCTGCCCTGTACCATTTCAGACAAATGGTTCTCCAATCTCTTCTTAAAAACCTCCAGTTTTTGAGCATCCACAACTTCTGAAGGCAAGTTGTTCCACTGATTAATTGTTCCACTTCTAAGGAAATTTCTCCTTGGTTCTAGGTTGTTTCTCTCCTTTGTTAGTTTCCATCCATTGCTGCTTTTCCTGCCTTCAGGTGCTTTGGAGAATAGGTGGACGACTACTACTTTTGAAAAGACTCTTTGTGAAAGCAGGATGTACCTTCAGGCTGAAAAGAACATTTTATGCATCAGAGTAGTCTCTAGGCTGAAGAAGATTTTGTCCTAATATGCTAAACTCTGGGGCCTTTGCTTGCTATTAAGTTATAGCACTCTGGGCCTGTCCTTATGCAGGCAGAAAAGCAATGCCAACATGAATTTCTAGCACACACACACCCCTGCTGCTGCCATGGTCTATGTGTATCTTGCCTCCACTGTCTGCTCTCTGTCCTTGTCAGCCATCCACCTTCCTTCCAAGTGAGCTTCATGGATTTTCCATAGCTTGAGGCTGTCTTGGACAGCGTCGAAATAAGGCAGAAATGATGACTCGAAGCTGGCACAAGTAAAAATGACTTAACACTGTCTTACGTATGAGCTGGGGATAAAATGAAGGCAACAACACGGGGACCTGGCAGGAACATCGCCAGGGCATGTTCGTGTTGCGGTTAGATGCAAGTGAGGACACAGTTTTTCATAAAATGCAGCAAAGCTTTTTTGTTGTTGTTGTTTTGTTAAGCATTTGATCCACAGGCTGTTTCTATGGAGTTTCTACTGTTTCGGGAGCTCTCTGAAAAATTAACTTGACATCTCATCTGATCGAGCCTGTGGTTTTTGTTGCCTTGCAAATTGAATCCGTGCCTCTTTGCATAGATTCACACAGCTTTCCCCAGCCTGGACCCTTTCAGATAGAACCATAACTCCCCGATTTTCCAACCAGTAAGGCGCCAGAAGTTTTAATCCCAACACATTGGAGGGTAATGAGATGGACAGAGCTGCCCTAATATCCAGCTTCCAAAAACATCTATGGGCTTTTAAAGTTTGGCTTTAAGTTTGCATACTTCAAACTTCTGATTAAAACTGAAATAGGCCCCGCTAGGACTACAACACCTGTCAATCTCTCTAATTCTTTTCTGCCTTCCTTGCTGCCAATTGGATAAATTAGCAATGGCAATAGCACTTAGACTTATATACTGCTTCACAGTGATCTACAGACCTCTCTAAGCAGTTTACAGAGTCAGCATATTGCCTCCAACAATCTGGGTCCTCATTTTACCCACCTCAGAAGGCTGGAAGCTTGGTGAGATTCGAATTGCCAAATTGCAGGCAGTCAGCAGTCAGCAGAAGCAGCCTATAGTACTGCACTCCAACCACTGCATCTCCATGGCTCATAAATTATATGAAGAATTGCCAATTTAAAGTATTTTTTTAAGTTAGCTTAAAAAAACTTTGGTGTCATGCCCGTTAGAATCTGACTCCGAGGGAGAGGAGGAACAGCTGACAGGGAGTGGGAATGTGGCTCTGGAGGTTGTGGAGGAAACTGGGGAAGGGCACAGTCCAGCTGGGCATTCAGAGGAAGATCCAGGCCCATCCCCTCTTCAACCTAGGGACGCAGGGAGGAACGGATAAGGGAGAAACATGAATGGCATGGTCTACGGGGGAGGAAAGGGCCTTGATCCCCTTCATGAGCTGCAACTGTAAGGACTGTTTAAAAGGACAAACTGTGCGTGGGCCAGTGCTGGAAGCAAAGCGTGAAAATATTTCTAGTCTGTCAGTTCTTATCTGAATTCTGGCGTCCTTCTCAGTGTGTGTATTTCGATATCTGTGGACGTGTTCAAGCCCTTATCCTGCCTTGTCTCTTCAGTCACTAATTCTTCAGTGTGGTTTGTGTTGTTGTTTTTTTCTATTTATAATTTATATGTATTTTGAGTTTGAACAGAAGTTCTTCCTTTTTGCAACTGTTTGTGGGGGAGTTTTTTCTCCAGTCAATGATAACTGGACCTTTCAAGCCAAGTTGAAGTTCACCTGTTTTTGTGACTTTGTTTCTTTTGTATTCCACCCTGGGTCATCACACTTGGTCTGTGCAACCTCCAAAAACCTTACAATAATTATGTGGTTTGGAATAAGGGAAATGTGTTAAAATTTTGAACTGATTAGAAAAAGGAATTGGAAAAATTCATTTGGCATTTTGCTATTCCCTTAAAAACAATTTTATTTTGGAAATGAACCTATGAAGTCTATTCTGAATATGAACAGAATATGAACCTTTTGTATTTGAAGATCTGATGTTCCCACCTGAGCAGGAAAAAAATTTAGGATGATTGAAAGCTAATTTGGAATTTTAAATATGCGCAACTCTTCACAGCTGAAATTTGGAACTCATGCCTTCTGTGATCTATTTGTCATCAGCTCGTTTTATTTTTTTTACAAATCTTTGCCAGTATCACCATATGGTGGCCCCAAATAAGCACCCCATATATGCATAAATTTCAATGGCAAAAGGCCACTGAATGACATACTGACGTATACTATGACTAGCCGTAAAGGGAGGGGTGTGCTTTGTTGTGTGTTTTTTAAACTAGGATTTAATACATGTAGTCCTTGCCCTACGACCACAATTGAGCTCAACATTTTTGTCACTAAGCAAGACAGTGGTCAAGTAGATTTTATCCCATTTTTGCGAACTTTCTTGCCACAGTTGTTAAGTGAATAACTGCAATTGTTAACAGTTGTTCAGTGAAGCTGGCTTCCCCATTGATTCTGCTTGTCAGAAGGCCGCAAAGGTGATCGCATGACCCCAGGAGACTGCAACCATCATAAATATGAGTCAGTTGCCAAATGTCTGAATAGTGATCACATGCCCACGGGGATGCTGCAATGGTTGCAAGTGTGAAAAACAGTAATAAGTCACTTTTCTTCGGTGCTGTTGTAACTTCAGTCAGTCACTAATTGAACTGTTGTAAGTCAAAGACTATCTAAATGGCTGGACATGCACATAATTACAAGAGCTCCATTTGTTGTTCTGACTTTGAAATTTTGTCCTTTTCTTTTCTACAACAAAATGCTCCTTGTTCCTCAGCATGGCTATGGCAAAGCAGGGAAGGGGGCTATCCATAGGATAAGGCCTAGACCCATGTTGGTGAACCTATGGCAGGCGTGCCACAGGTGGCACACAGAGCCATTTGTGCCAGCACGCAAGCTGTAGGCAAACTTATCTCACTACACATGTGCGTGCCTCACAGCTGATTTTGGGCCAGTTTGAGGCCTTTTTTGGCCTCCCAAAGGCTTGAGGAAGGCTTCTGCAAGCTTTGTAGGCCGAAATCTAGCCCCGTTACGTCACATCTGGTTTTTTTGGAAAAATAGCGCGTGCATGCATAGGGGACATGGAGGGCGCTCATTGCCTTCTGTGTGCTGGCACGCGAGTGCGAGCATGCAAGCGCGCACACAATTTTTGGCACAGGAGCCCAAAAAGGTTAGCCACTACTGGCCTAGACCTACAATGATCTATTTGCACCACTAATTTCAATCCCCCCCAGGCATTTTAATCCGTCAACAAGTATGGCTCATTCAGTCATTTTCTATACTAAACAGTTGACCTAAATACCTTCATAGAACTCCTGCAAGAAGAAGAGAAAAAAACCTACCAAGCAGGAAAAATTACTGTACCGTATTATTTTACTTCTCTGTTGTTGGTTTTCTTTTTAATCTCCATTACGTTGTTCAATCTTTTTCAAAACCCAAATGTTTTCCTTTTCATCTTTCCTCTTGCTCACAAGGTGGCATTTTTGTCGTCATTGTTTGGAAGGAGGTTGGTTCATTTTCTTTGTCTTTTTGCCTTCCTGGCTGCTCCTGACAGCAGACACACCAAGATAATGCTGTTTTGTCTGATATTATTTTCCAAACCATTGATGACTTAAATAGTCTGACATCTGGGATTACAGTTAGTCTTTATGATACAGAGTCCTGCATTAGATAGTAATTCTCCTACAGAACCAGTCTCAGCATTGGACAGAACGGGCATCTCAAATGAAGTATCCTTAAAAGTCAACTAATGATTCAATTTTTACGGCTGGAAATGAGACAGTTGTTTCGGGTGCCAAATTTAACTTGAGCATGTTGGATACAAAAGGCATTTGCTCCTCCATCCCCCCCCACCCAAAAAAAACCTTCTTGAACCAGCTTCAAAGGCGCTATTTGAAGTTTGCTACAATTTTGTTAGATGAAAAATAGATCAGGAACAGATAACCTGGGGACTAATAGTATATTTAAAATGTTGAGAGCATGCTGTGAACAACATCACAAAATGGCTGCTATGGGAGAGCTATCTTGTTTGTTTGTAAAATGGATGCTCTGGGGATCATTGTCAGTGGGAAAAATACCTATTTATAAAGAAATGAAGTAATGATATAGTGTTCTGGCAACAATGTACCAGTCAGGACATCTTCTACCACCTCTCCCTCTCTCTGTGTAGGTGAACATACTTCCAAATTCCACCCATTATTTGTATTCTCTAAGAATTTATTTATTTATTTATTTATTTATTTATTTATTTATTTATTTATTTATTTATTTATTTATTTATTTATTTGATTTGCCAATTGTTTAACAAGATAATAAGTATAAATGTATACATAGTTGTGAATACATGAAATGGGTACATATAAGAAAAATAAAAGAATAAGAGAAACAATAGGACAGGGACGGTAGGCACGTTAGTGCGCGAATTCCCATGAAGAGGGCCTGCGTGAGGCCTAGTGGAGCCCTTCTGCAGCATGCCTACTCTCTTCCCCCAGCCCTTTCTTTAAAAAGTATCTAATCAGAAAAATATTGTAAAAAACACGGGGGGGGATCGCGTGTGCATGTGCAGACATGCACCGTGCGAGGGGGGGTCGCATGCACATGCACAGGGGGCGTGGGCGGGCCCAGCATGCATTGCCTTCTGGGTGCTGGCACGCAAGCACATGCAAGCCAGTGTGCGAGAAATTATCGGCATGGGACCCGAAAAAGGCTAGTCACCACTGGGATAGGGGTATTTTTTCTCTCAACAGAAGCACAAAGACAAATGTATGAGTCCATCTTTCATCTAAATAAGGAATAAGTTCCCTTCCATTTGATGAATCTGGTCAAGCAATAGAAAAGTACTAAGAAAACTCACATGCACTATCGAACACTTTAATTCAGAGATGTTGCAGTGTAGAGTTTTATTTTTTCACCTTTATGGTTCCATGTATCATCATGTATGTTTGGCTTTATTGGCACCATCTTCCTGAGTTTACTTTTAACCTGGGTACTAGTAGTACAGTGGATCATCTGACAAAATAGTTCCCCCTTACTGGGATTTCTTCACGTACCTGCCAATGGAGGTGTTAAAAGAGGTGGCGGAAGACGAAAAAGCAAGTTACCTAATTATAGATGACAACAATTCTAGATTTTTCTGAGATAACAAAGCTGTGACTCTCATATCTTGTGAAATATTGACCCGTTCACATATATTGCTATAATGCTTCATGAGATTAGCCCAAAATATTTTATGTAGCATAATAGAACAGGTTGGGAAAAATTACTTCCTCAACATCAAAGTGAATGAAGCATACAACAAATGGGTAAGATGAGGACTTCTCATCAACTATAACTTTCTTGTTGTGTGTGAGTACACTGAGATCTTATGCACTGGAGACAAATTCTTTGTGTGTCCAATCACACTTGGCCATAAAGAATTCTAGTCTAGTCCATTTATAGGCAGCTGTTACGTATAAGTTGGGTTGACAAAATTAAAAATTAGGTGATAAGCCACTTGGGAAAGCCAAGGGAAATCATCAAAAACATAAAAAAGTGACAGTTAGAATATTTTGGACATGGGATGCAACACCCAAAAAAATACAGCATATTTCACTTAATCCTCCAAGGAAAGATTGAAGGCAAACGAGGTCCAGGCAGAAGAAGAACACCATGGATTCAAAATCTAAGGGACTGTGGTTTGGACAAAGTATCTCATCAGCACACCAGATACAGATAGTCCTCAACCTACGACCACAACTAAGCTCATAATTTCTGATGCTAAGCTACACATTTGTTAAGTAGGTTTTGCAACGATTTTATAAGCTTTCTTGCCATGTTTGTTAAGTGAATTGCTGCAGCTCTTCAATTAGTAATATAGTTGTTAAGTGAATCTGGCTTCCCCATTGAGTTTGCTCGTCAAAAGGTCGCAAAAGGGGATCATTTATGACCCCCAACTGTCATAAATATGAATCAATTGCCAAGCATCTGAATTTTAATCATATGATCATAAGGATGCTGCAATGTTCATAACTGTAAAACATGGTCATAAGTATTTTTTATTTATTTATTTTATTTATTTATTTGATTTGCCAATTGTTTACAAGATAGTCACTAAATGTATACATAGTTGTAGAGTACAAAAGGGGTACATGTAGAAAATAAGAATAAGGATAGTCCTTTGCAGCCATGATTTGCTTATTAATTCCCAATGCGCCCCCTGTTCCGTTACAAGTTTTGAACAGTCACTAAATGAACTGTAGTAGCTCCAGAGGGCTACTGTATTCCTAGCCCATTCTTTTTTTCAATGAGCCTTCCGCGGGGCGGGGGTCTCAAGTTAGAGCACAAGGCAGGGGGGAAGAAGATATGAGGATGACACAGGTTGGCTTATTAATGGTGTTTCTGGTAAGGAATACTACTATATTTGTTTTTTAATGCTTTTAATCTGTATGCAGTAAGGAGGAATTATAAACCATTCGGAGCTGGGCCAGCAGGATTGGCATACAAGCTGAAGTAAATAAATAATGTAGAAATATATATCCCTTCGTTCTGTGTGGATTTGTTTCTTCAAATGGAAATTAGACTCTGGGTGAGCCTGAAGAGGTGAGTGTGTGCATAACAAAGCAGCAGACAAAAGTAGCAGAGGGGTAGAAATCTTAACTCCATATCTATTTTCTGTGTAGGCAGGGCCAAGAGGCCACCTAAGCAATATTAACCTCAAAGCAAGGGGAAAAAAACTGATGACAAAGCAAGTTCGCATTAGAATTATTATTATTATTATACTGACGTAGGGAAAATGTTCTTTAGGCATCATTATGCTTCACTCACGGCAATGCCAGTGTTTGCCAATTGGCTCTTTATCCCAATTAATTAAATAAAAAGGATTGTATCTGAGGATTTTAAGGTTTCGGGAGCAATTTCCTATACATTTTTAATCAGATAACATTTACAGAAATGCATCTCCACAGCTGTATGGAGATGTTTGCCTGACCATAATATTTCTGTTAACAGGCGTAGTTAATGAATGTCATAAATCTGCACTACGACCACACAGCTAGCTTGTTCAAGCTTTCTTCACTTATAACATAGTTCTTCACTTAGGTTGTCAAAGATCAGAGGAATTATCACAGATAACCATGGATACTATCAAGCTGGAGCTCACCATCTTTACCTAACATATAGTAGCTGGTTCGAGAAACATTTGATACATAATCTTCCATATCTATCTTTCTTCAGATTTTGTGATGGGGTTCGTAATGAATACAATTGATACAAAACATCTATAGGTAATCCTTGACTTACAGTCATTCTTTTAGTGACTGCTTGAAGTTACAAAAAATAGCAATAGCACTTAGACTTATATACCGCTTCAGTATTTTATGCTTTACAGACCTCTCTAAGTAGTTTACAGAGTCAGTATATTTCCCCCCAACAATTTGGGTCCTCATTTTACCGACCTTGGAAGGAGGAAAGGCTGAGTCAACGTTGAGCCAGTCAGAATTGAACTGCCAAACTGCAGGTAGGCCGGCAGTCAACAGAAGTAGCTTGCAGTACTGCATTCTAACCAGTGCGCCACCACAGCATATTACCATTTTTCACACTTACAACTATTGCAGAATGCCCACTGCTGTATGATCAACATTCAGACACTTGGCAACTGGTTCCTATTTATTTATGACAGCTGCAGTGTCCCAAAGTCGTGTGATCGCCTTTTGCAACCTTCTGACAAGCAAAATCAATGGGGAAGCCAGATTCATTTTACAACTGTGTTACTAATTTAACAACTGCAGTGATTCACAACTGTGGCAAGAAAGATCGTAAAACAGGGTAAAACTCACTTAACCACAGAAATTTTGGGCTCAATTGTGGTCATAAATTGAGGATTACCTGTGTTAGGAGAATATATGCATGAAAATGTGCATATGGAAAGGGGAAATATGTGTTATATGAAGAGAACATGTTATAATAAAAAAATTACTGGGAAAAGTTTGCACAAAAATGCATGCAAATACATAATTTTTAAAAAATTCAAATTAATGCAAGAAGGTTGGCTTGCTGCCCAGGAAACAGGGGGAATTGGAGTTCATTGCATCTAGAAGCTACGATCAAATCATGGAAGGCTGAGATAGAGATTCAGAAACTATGGAGTGAGTCATCCTGAGTGGTGAACTGAATTCATTATGAGCAATCTGGTTTCTCATTTTTGACGATGTCTTCTCCATTCCTCTCCTAAAAGAAACAAGACTTCAGCCTGTTCCACTATACATATCCAGGCATGTTCTATATATTTATGCCACAGAGAAGAATCATCATCAGATTTAAAATATTGCTATTTAGGGAAGGCTGCAAAGTTGGGATCTGTGAGAACGAGAGTTCATTGGCTCAAGTTCCTTTTCTCTTCCTCTGGTGATAGAAATGTTTGACTAGGTGCAACTCTGCTTTGAACTGTCTCATAAGCAACCTACTGTGATGTTTAGTGCAATTACATATTTCCTCTGTGTTTTTATTTTATTATAACAAATAATAATAATGTAAAATATATCTGGCTCTTTTCATCTTCAAAGAGATTTGGGAACATTTGGTTTGCTAATCCACGTGCTTTTGAAATGTACGTGTATGGTATTATTATCTTCATTGCATTACTAATGAGAAAAGCCAAGGGAGAAAGAGATTTGCCCAAAGACACTATGTCAAAGGAAATCATGATCAGCTGGGGGATCAAACCATTTGCCAGTTGTTGTAACTGCTTTGTAGATAGTGGCCTTGTCTGCAACACTTCCTGTGGCTCAAGCTAGAGCCTGAGTCTCAATATGTAATATGGAAGTCCCAGAACAAGAAGTTGCAATCGACTGACGATCAGTTGTCTTGACTTCAAACTCCCAGCAATCCCAACTTGGCTGATGGCAAGGACCTGCAAGATCTGAAAGGAACTAAGCTACCAGATAAATCTTTCATGGGCTGTGTAAAACACACATGCATAGTTTATTTTATTTATTTATTTATTTTATTTGTCAAGAGCTTATAATATAACAGAAACAAGAACAAACATAAGTTTAAATACAAGAAATAGGAACTAATAATTGGGGACAATAGGACAGAGATGGTAGGCACGATTGTGCGCTTATGCACGCCCCTTACAGGCCTCTTAGGAACGGGGTGAGGTCAATAGAGGTTAGTTTAAGGGTAAAGGAGTGGGGGTTTGAGCAGATGACAACAGAATCAGGTAGTGAGTTCCAGACATTGACCACTCTGTTGCAGAAATCGTACTTCCTGCAATCAAGTTTGGAGTGGTTTACATTTAGTTTATATCTGTTCTGTGGTCTTGTGTTGTTGTTAAAGCTGAAATATTCATTAACTGGTAAGACGTTGTAACATATGATTTTATGTATTATGCTTAAATCTAATCTTAGATGGCATAGTTCAAGGTTATCTAAGCCTTGAATCTCAAGTCTGGTGCCGTAGGGTATTCTGTTGCAAACAGAGGAGTGTAGTACTGTTCTGGTAAAATACTTCTGGACTCGCTCAATTGTGTCTGATATACAATGCGGATTCCAGACAGCAGAGCTGAATTCAAGTATTGGTCTAGCAAAGGTTTTGAATGCCCTAGTTTGCAAATCAGTATTACCAGAGAAGAAGCTTCATTCTTGCGACTCACCAAGCCAAGTTAACCCATCAGCTAAATTCCCTAGTGCGTAGTCCAGTGTTCACCAACTGGTGGTTCATGGACCACTGGTGGTCCACGAGAACATTTTAGAGGTCTGCAGAAAAATTATTTGCATTTTTTATATTGCACTAAATCAGGGGTCCTCAAACTATGGCGTCCAGGCCAGATACGTGCAATGAACGTTTGTGTTGCTGCAGAGAGTCTTCCCCTTCGGGGTCTTTTTGTGCAGGTTAGAGGTGTGTGGAAATTCCGACTTGGGATCTGCTTCAGCCTCCTGGTGCGGGGCTTTGGGCAAAGGCTGGAGGGAAGTGTGGCTGGTGGCAGAGAGCCAGAGGGCCTTGTTCCAGTGGGACTGCATCATGGCCTGGAACTGGCTGACCATCTCAGCCACTGAGCCTGCAGGCGCCAGTACCCAGCCTTGTTCTCCCACAGGGCTTGGAAAGCCTATGCTCATAGTCCTCAGTGAGGTGCTTCTGCTGAGCGTCCTTCTCGGTCAGATCCAATTTGAACTGAGCCAGCTGTTTTGCTAAATCTTTCTCGTGGTGGCTGCTCAGCTCCAACAACTGCTTCCTGTTGGGGCACTAAGGAGCCTGGGTGGGCAGGCAAGGAGTGGCTGGGAGGGGAGGGGTGAATAGAGGCTGGTGAGGCACCCCTCAATGTGAGTGACATTGAATTGGCCATGCCCACCCAGTCACATGACCTCCTAGTCACGCCCACCCAGCCAGTCAATAGGCAGATCATATTAGTGGTCTGCGGGATTTAAAATTATGAATTTAGTAGTCCCTGAGGTCCGAAAGGTTGGTGACCCTGGCTTAGTTCACATTTCTGCCTCTTTGCAGTTCCAAGTAGGTAGCAAAACAGGAAAACGACGAAGAAACCAATGAGATATCAGAAGTGTCTAATGGGCTTGTTTCACCATAAGCCATGCAGAGCTGGGACTCTGCACTACAGTAGAAGAAATTCAGAAGCAAGTGGCCAACTGTAAGACCTTCTCACTGAAACAAGCAAGATGTAGGCTTCCTGTGACTGATGCTTTTCTTATGTAGACCTCACTTGGGCTCTGAAGAATGGACACAAGACTTCATTTGAGGTGATCATGCATTCTTTTGTTTGGGACAAAGATTGGGTTTAATGCCCTAAATGTCCACTTTCCACTTATGATTCTAGAATTCAGAGCCAACTTAATTATGTATTTTTCTTGCAGCATCCGCATTGAGTTCTGAATTTATCTCATCCTCCAACTTTTACATTTGTTATACTACTCATTTAGCCATTCACCAGAGGTGGCATAATCAAAATTGCTAGTAAAAGCAGATAGAGAACATCAGTGGTTTTTTAAAAATTATCTTACCTACTGCATTATACGTTAAATATCCAGTAAACAGACTATTTGATGGTCTGGCTGAGGTGTATTTTAAAATACTGAAGAGATGTTCATGGTAATGTCATCAAAGTTTACGTAAGAATATATGGTCATCTTCAGAGTGAATCTTGATGTGTCAGTAATTTAACTGCTGATTTACAGCTCATTAGACATTCAGGGTGCCGCAGAAAAGATGAGCAAGCCCTTAAAATGCACCGTGGAGATAGAGCAGCTGCAACTCTGAAAACTGGAATTTGAAGCTCCTGGAATTTGCCAAAGAATTATTCTTTTCACACTGAAAATAAAATACTTCATATCTCATGCAGGTTCTTAATATCAACTGTACAGACTGATAAGAGATGCACACGCATATGCTGTACACGCCAGGGCTGTCCAGGTCTTCTCTTAGTACCCTGGGGCCTGGATCAAGTTCATATCTATCAAGATTGAATGATTGTGACGGGGGTGGGGGGGCAGAATTCAAAAATTCCAACAACCAATTCTCTGCTCGGCTGCTGGGTGAGCGTGGCCTATCAGAACTTCAATTTTTTGCCTTCCCCAGAGTCCGGAGTCTTCCCTCAGGTCTTTGGGAGGGTGAAAATGGCCTCCCCCGGGCTCCCTTCGGAAGCCAGAAACAGGCCCATTTCTGGACTTCCAGAACTTCTGGGAGGGTCATTTTTCACCCTCCCGGAGCCTCCACGCAGACCCTGCACTTACCTGAATCCAAAATGGGCCACGTGGAGACTCCTGGGAGGGGAGGGGTGGGGTGGGTGGGGCCAGCCGGTCGGTTCAACTACCTGTCTGGCGAACCAGATGTAAATTTAACATCCGGTTTGTCTGAACTGGCCCGAACCAGCTGAATCCCACCCCTGATTGAGACCTCTTGTACTCTCTGGCTTAGGGGACTTGACACATTTGGTCCTGAATGATAAGACTGTTTGTGGCTAGTGTCAAAGTTGGGGGTCTTCTTGAATTTTAGTTCCTGCTTGAGGAGCAGGTGGCAGCTGTGGCCAAGAAGCCCTTTGCACAGACATTACCTTGTCCAGCAGTTGCCCCATTCTTACACTAGGAAGCCTTTCTTATAGACACTTATTCCTTGGTCATCCTGCCTATGGATTACTGCAGTGGTTCTCAACCGTTCCTTCACCATGGACCCCCTTTAAATACCTCCTGTGGCCATGGGCCATGCCCATGGACCATCAAGACTTAACCCAAGATTTAAAATATAAGATTTCTCCAAGACTTCACGGACTCCTTCTGATAATATCACGGACCTCCCCCAGTGGTCCATGGACTCCAGGTTGAGAACCAAGTGTTGGAAGAAATTCCATCTGGGTTCAGTTCCAAGTGGAGAGAAAGACATTGGAAACATGGAGGCTGATTGGAAAGATGATTTAATGGAGCAGAACCATTAAGCATATAGTCCTGGTGCAGCTGAACACATGAAGTGGAGAGTGAGAGATATTTATACCCTGTCTTGGGCCTTGCCTTGAGCTTCCTGTTCCTGTGGCAAGGGCAAGTATTCTATTGGCTGTCAGATTCCCAGGAGGCTATGCAGAGGTGACAGCTGAGGTTGTCTGAATTAAGGCTGGTTGAACCTTAGGCTGATGTAATGAAGGGGCTTGGTTGTGCCATGTGGTGAGCTTTGTTGATAGATAATCCTATTATGTCCTGGAGGGTCATGTCTTAATCCCATCACCCTGGAGCTGAGATCTTTTGTTTTGTAGATAGGCTGGCCCAGTCTTCAATGAGAACCAAATATCTGGTTAGGGAGCAGGGAGCTGCAGGGAGCTGCAGGGAGCTGAGTTTCTGTCTCCCTTAAGATTTCTATTTCTCTTTTAGGGGAAATATTCTGCCTTTTTAATATTTCCTAAAATATTTCATTCTTCTAGGAGGGGTGGGTGCTAACTTTCTTCACAAGGAACCACTGTATTGCAATGGTACTCTACATGGGGATGTCCTTCAAGACCACTCAAGCTGGAGTTGATTCATAATAAGGCAGCATGAGTAATTTATGAGTGCTCCTGTTTTGCCCAAGTAATATCTCCTCTCCATATGTTGCATGCTGGTTATCACCTATAAAGCCCCACATGTTAAAGGCCTAGTTAGCTGAAGGATCTTCTGTTTCTCATGGTTTCTACCCATCCTGTACAATCAAGACAGAATTGGCATAATCATGTCAAGTGTCAGCCTTCCAACTAACCAACTCCAAACCAATAAACTCAGAAAGTTCCATTTTATTAGAGTTGTCATACTGGCAGATCTGGGTAAACCCAAATCTGAGAGTTCCGGCATTTTCTCCTTCCCAAAAGAAAATAAAACATCCATCCCCTGCACCCAACAGTCCATCACATGGCCCAATCAAATCATTGTCCCAACTGGAGACATTCCTCCAGAGACTTCCCTCCAAGCACAGGGCAACATGTCCTTGACTCACTGAGAAAGAATGTTGTTGAGTCTAATCTTCTACCTCACTATGAAATCCCCCCTCCCAAATTCCCAGGCACTAACTGTGGCAGACTCGAAGCTTCCAAGTAAAATATGGCTTCCAAGACTGATATCAACCATGTATGCCAATTCTGTCTGATTGTGTAGGATAGGCAGAAACCAGAGAGACCAGAAAGCCAACGGTGTCATCTACCAAGACCCAGAAAGTGCAGCTTCTCTATCACAACACTTGCCCTCTGGAATGGCATCTGTCCAGAGATTGGGATCTATCTTTCTTCTAGTGTTCTCTCTCTCATTCTTTCCTGATGCGGTCAAGTTTCTTGCTAATGTGTAAATATGTAAGTATTTATGTATATTATAAATGCCTACTGTGTATATTAATAACAGTCTGTTTTCCAAGAACGGCTCCTTTTGTTGCCTAATTGCACTATCTATAAACAAGAATCAGCAGTCTCAATAAAACTCCAAAGAGTGAACAAATATATCCTGCTCCAAATATATTTAAAACAACAACACTTTCCTTGCTACAGAGAAAAACCCTTCTCAAGGAAAACTGAGTATGCTTAGAAAATGTGGAATTGTGGATGCTGGAGAAGGGAATGGAATATCCCAAAAAAAGTCTGGATTCCTTTCAGCATTTTTTGTAGTGATCCTTTTAACTCAACTAAGTCTAGTTTTTCACTCTAAAGAAGCAGGTTTAACTCTGTCTGATAGAACTCCCTGGATTTACCGTTTCTTTTATGAAAAGATGAAAAAAAATGTGAAAACTATTTGGAGGAACAATTGTAGAATGACAAAGCCTCTTCCCCATCTACTCATCAAGCAAATTTGCTGCACATTGCAATCTATGACAAAATTTATGATGCCTCTGAACAGAGATGGAATACAGAGAACAAATTGTACCTGCCAAATCATCTCTTCTGTTAATACTACAGAGCATCAAATAAACAACAAAAAGTCTTATGGCTCCTTAAAGTCTAAGAAATTTATTAAGACGTAATTTTCATGGATTGCAGCCCATTTCACAACTGTTGTTTAAGTTAAGTTATATAATAAGCATGTTTGGGGGGTCCAAATCTCAATGCAGTATGACTGCATTTATTACAAAATTTGCAATAAACTCTATAGGTGATGGTAATAAGGTGAGGTGGCTAAGTTACAACAAAGGACATATTTTATATCAGTTAAGCATGACAAAGGAAGGCTCTAAAACAGTGGTTGCCAACCAGTGGGCCAGGGACCATTGGTGGTCCACAAGAAAAATTTGGTGGTCCGCAGAGAAATGCCACCTCCAAAGCACCCCCCAAAGTAATTAATCCAGGCTGCGCAGGAACCCAAGGCTGCGCCGCCCACATGGCCCATGGGAACTCAAGGCTGGCGTCACTTGCATTGTGAACAACATGAGGTAGTGAGGAGATGGGGGAAAGGGCGGAGGGGGGGATTTGCCCCACTCATCCCATGCGCTTCGCCTGGCCACGGGCTGCTTCTTTCCACTTCTTTCTTCTTCTGATTTGGCTGCACACAAGGAAAGCAGCAAAAGTCTTTCTTTCTCTCCCCTAAACTCCACAAGAAATGAGTCTTTGGGACCCTGCAAGGCATCCTGCTCCGAGAGGCTGCGCCAGTGTGACAAGTCTCACAAAGAATCATTTCTGGCGGAGTTTGGCGGAGAGAAAGAAAGACTTCTGCTGCTTCTGCTGCTTTCCTTGCATGAAGCCAAAAGTCTCTCTCTCTGTCTCCCCTGAGAATGAAGCTGGAGATGGTATCCTGCAATCCCAAATAAAGAATGATTGATCGGTAGGAAAATGGGGTGGGGAATTTTCCTGCAGACTTTTTTTGGGATTTCCCCAGGGTCTCTGGTCTGTGGGATTTAAAATTATGAGTTTGGTGGTCCCTGAGGTCCAAAAGGTTGGCAATCCCTGCTCTAAAACAAGGTTGTCAAACTCCTGGCCCACAGGCCGGATGCGCCATGTATTGGCCATGCCCACACCCAGTTTAGCAAAGGGGGAAAAAGTCCCAATACATCATGTGGCATCGCCATGATGATGTGAGTTTGACACCCCTGCTCTAAAAAGCCTTTGGAATTGTGATATGTATTGTAAGCAGGCTTTCTTCCAATAGATTTTTAGAGATAGAGATAAATTTTATATTCCTGGTGCCAATAAATTCATAATCAGAGTGCTGAAATCAATAAGAAATTTTAAGGAAGTATATTTAAGATATCACCTAACTTCATAACACTCCCAGCTTCCAGGATCCCCTTTGCTTGTATGGTATCAAAGAAAAAAGAATTTCAATTTGAAACAAAATGTTTAGAGGAGAAGGTCACAGTTCTGCAGATTTTTCAAATAAATAAGTTTGCAAATGGCCAGTGCTTATTTAAATATTAGAGGTTTTTTTTTTCTTAAAAGACTAAATTTTGCTCTACTAATTGGTCCTGTCTCCCAGGTGAAGAGTTACCCTCCGTTTTCTGTTTACTCCGAAGTAATAATAATTTATTAAATTGATATGGCTTCTGATCTCATAGACTCAGGGCAGAAGTAAGACCCACTAAGTTTGGTGTGGTTCATTTCCAACAGTACATAGGATTACATTAATGAATTGCAATAATTTACTGTAGTGTACTGACTTCCAGTCAGTTGGGACTACAATTTCCAGAATTCTTTGCCATATATTTAGAGGTCTTGCTGCTGGAGAAAACTATAGAATTGTATATTCTAAGGGAATCTAGCAGGGGTGGGATTCTACCAGTTCTGACCGGTTCTATAGAACCCCTTGTTAACTAAGCAGTTCAGAGAACTGGTAGTTAGAAGAAATCTCCTTTGGTTTTTTTCCACCCTTATTACATTCTTGGCAGACAATCTAGACTTCCTGTCTCCGAAGGAGGTTTTTTTTTTCTTGATACTTTCTTAAAGGGGAAGGGTTGTTTTAAACTTTTTACACTGCTGTTGGGAGGAAATACTCCCCTGGAAATACTTCTTCTTGGCTAGCTAGAAAGATTGACATTCAAACATGAGTTTACATATCTTTTCTGAGTTTTGGTCTAAAATTGGTTTTTGGTGAAGTTTAATTCTGTGCTTGGTGACGTTTAATCCTGTGTTTATTGATGAGATAATTTTCCCTATTTCCTTTTTTTTTTCAGGAAAAAAAAAAGTTAATCTCTGTTCCTGAAAAGAAACTAGTTTGAGAAATCTGGCTAGTTCCTATGTCTATTTGTTCTGGTAATTGGTTTAACAAGCAACAGCTACTGTTGTGATTTAATTATTTGTATTGTGTTTGAATTTTTTCCTGCCTCCTGGTTTCTTTTTCTATCTGGGGAGGGGGTCTTCCTTCACTGCTTTAGTCTGGTAATGTCTGGTACTGTCTTTTTGGGGTGTACTTCCAAGAGGCAGGATGCAAGCTTGGCACTGATTTTTTTACTGCCTTTCTGGGGGGGCATGTGACCTTTCCTTAAATCTGGATGATTTCCTTAGGATATTTTGTGAGATGAGTGAGACCAGCTGGTATCTTTAAGTGGTGCAAATGGATCTAAGGATTGCTTTTCCTGGGTGTGCTTTTTCTGGAGAGCTTAAATGACCTCTCTGCTAAAGGGTTTCACTTTATGAGCAAGAGTTGGCTGCTGATAGTTAGCATTGCATTTTAACTATTTTAATTCCTCAAGGTGCTCTGGCACTCTGCCTGATTTGTAACACTGGCTTGCAGGTATTTTTAATCTAATGATTGGTATTTAGGGCAGCTTTTTGCAAGCAAAGAAGCTTTTTGTATTTTTCTATAGGTAATCCTTGGCTTACAACAGTTCATTTAGTGACCATTCAAAGTTACAATATGACTACCAAGCCGCACCCACCAACTAAGCCACGCCCACAGAGCCGGTTGTTAAAAAATTTGAATCCCACCCATGGAATCTAGACAAAGATTTCATATCATTTAAAAAAATGTTTTTAAAAAACCCTAAACAATATTATCTAGTCAAGATAATGTGCTAATAAACTAAAGACAAATTATTATACTGCCTTCATTTATAATACAGCAATATGTAAATTTAGTGCCACTTTCAGGAAAATAAAGTTATTTATATACACAGATATATAGCAGATAGTTTTCTGTCCTTGCAAGTTATTTAAATATGATTGCACATTGCGCATTTAGGAAGTTAATGCTTCTAGAACAGGGGTGGGCAAACTTTTTGGCTCGGGGCCGCATTGACTTTTAAAATTTGACAGACGGGCCAGGTCAGCACAAGATTTTTTGGGAATCGCCCCCCCACCCTTTCCCCCCTCTTCTCCTCCTTCCCTCCCTCGGAGGCCCCTGAGTCAGGAGTTGCTACCGCCGGCGCGGTTCCAGTCCCGTGTTGCCTCGGGAAGGGAAAGGCAAAAAGGAAGAGCCGTGGTGGTGCTTTGCAACGGCAGCAGCGGCACCGGAGGCTCAGGCTCAGCGGCTCCTGGTTTTGCCTTTTCCTTCCCAAGGCAACGCTGGACTGGAGCTGCGCCAGCGGTAGCAACTCCTGACAGCCCCAGCCGGACACCTGAGCGGAGCCCGGGTGGAACTGCCTGTTGCTGCTGCCGGAGCACCGCTGGGTCGCCTCCTCCAAGCAGCCCGCCTGCCCGCCGGGCTTCCCTCCGCTGTGCGGCTCGGGGCCAGGCGCGAGCGCCCGCGAGGAAAAAGGAAGCCGCAAGTTGCTGGGAAGTTGCTTGGGTGCTGGGAGCAGGCTTTTAAAGTGCCGCCCGAGCAGGACCGCCCGAGCCGGGAACGGGGCACCAAGGCAGGGCAAGGCTCCACCAGCAGCGGCCTAGCTTTAGGTGGCTCCAAGCAGCCGCTCCAGCAGCCCGCCCGCCCGCCGGGCGGAACCCTTCCTGCTCCTCGACCGGAAGACGCTCCGCCTGCAAACTTTGCCTTTGCAAAGTTTAAGCCTGGAAGCCCCGGAAAAAAGGGGGATCGGCGGGGACTCACCTTCAGAGAGGTCGCACTCGAAGGTGATTTCAACTCCCAGCCGAGGCCTTTGCAAAGTTCTTCTTTTCTTTCCTACCCGCGAGCGCCCCGCACTGTTTTGCAGCTTTGGGGCCACGCGGCGCAGGGCAATACGCCACGCCCAGCAATTTTTTTCAGGGGCGGGCCGGATTGGACAGACCAATGGGCCGGATGTGGCCCGCGGGCCGTAGTTTGCCCACCCCTGTTCTAGAACGTTAAAACGTCAGATAATTTTGCATGCATTATGATCTGTTGGTTGTAGGTGGGTAAGAGTAGGTACCTGTTTCATTGGAAGCCTTTGATTGTAAGATGCACAAACACCTACAAATGTCTAAAAAAGAAAAGTCTAGTTTGTAGATCCCTGCAAGCATTGCAAATATGGCTCTCATTAAAATATTCTCTTTGGTATGCAATTCTCCCACAAATTTACAAATCCCTTAGCACTAGCTCTTTTGTGTTATATACTTGGTGTTATATTACAAAACAATGTAATATATATGCTAACTATCCAAAACAAGAATGGCTAAATGCCAAATCCCATAAATGCAGCATACAAGAGGCAAAACCAAGCCCTTCAAAAATATTCCTGAAAGCATTGACCCATTTTTCAGATTGGAAGCATAGAGGCTGCTAATGTGTAGGCGCATCTTTTAGGAACTACAAATGCATTTTTCAAAAAATTAGCCCTGACAACTCCCATAATTTGTTATTTATTTGTTGAAGGCTTTCACCCAGAAATTCAAAGCAATATATGTTTATGTTCAGTTGTTTATTTATATTTTCTGTTTCTAAACTGTCTATCTTTCTCAGAGATATATATTCCTTCTTCTCACTTAATTCTCATAATAACGCTTTGAGATAATGACTGATGAAAGTTATACAAGGAGCATCCACAGTTTACTTTGGATTTGAACCTGACACCCCAAGAAATTGAACCGTGCTGCATTTTTTGGGATCTCTCACTAATAGCAATGCTGCTGAAACTTCTGAAAGGGTTCCTCATTTTTCTGTTAAGCTTCTGAAAGCCACTGGATGAGGAAGCTGAATTATTCAAATTTGATCCAATCAAAACTGTCCTCAGATTAAAAGATGCTCAACATTGGCACATGGGTTGTTGGGGGAGGATTTGCTCCTAATTGAAATAAAAATGCATTTTATTCAGAGCTTATTGAAGGAGGCAATCTTTATTGGCATGGGGGGGGGGAATAATAGAGGGTTAAATGTGTTGGGCTGACCCCAGGGAGACCAGGGTCCAGTCCGATATCACGCTGGATGATTTGGGGTACGTATTTGTTTCCCAGCCCAGCCTATTTCATAGAGAGGTGATTGCAGAGGAAAAAATAGGAGAGTAATAATCAGTTAAACGCAGTTCTAATTGATTATGTGCCACCAAGTCATTGCCAACTCTTATTCCCTGCACAGACAGGTAGCTTTTAACCAGAGATTGGAATATCACCCAGGTTTTTCTGTCCTATTAAAATCTACTCCTGAGCTTTGTCAGCATTTATAGAAATAGGTTTCATTCTAAAGTTTGAATACAGCCAATATGCCAAGATTTGCAGGGGGAGCCATCTAGTGGAATTTTGGGGACAATACCTATTACTTTAATATGGGAGAACAGGATCTCTCAAAGTCTGAGATAGTTATACAGGTAGTCCTCGACTTACAACCATTTGTTTAGTGATCGTTTAAAGTTACAACGGCACGAGAAAAAGTGACTTATGACCATTTTTCACACTAACGACTGTTGCTGCATCCCTGCAATCATGTAATCAAAGTTTGGATGCTTGGCATATATTTATGACGGTTGCAGTCATGTGCAACTTTCTGACAAGCGAAGTCCATGAGGAAGTCAGAGTCACTTGGTTGTTGGGGGAAGACTGAAAAAAATATTCATACATGAGGAAAGGGACTAGGCATTACAATGAGTTACAGTTCACTCCTTAACAGAGAAGCTCAAAAAGATAGCTCAAAAAAACCAAAAAATCATTAAGAAAATTCTCCAATTGGCCCTTGACAATCCCTTGAATGGGCATCTAGACAGGGATTAGATTCTTTATCTAGCCTAGGAAAGATTCTACTAACTGGGCTTACCTATAAATAATGCTACTGATAGCCAGACTGACAACTGATGTAACAAAAAGGATTATAAGATAAGCCACCCCAAATATTCCTCTGGTCCTTTCACCATTTACAAAGATGGTATGGATATGGTCATGTCACTTGAATGGAATAGAATGGAATAGAATGAAATAGAATGGAATACAATACAATACAATACAATACAATACAATACAATACAATACAATACAATACAATACTTTATTGGCCAAGTGTGATTGGACACACAAGGAATTTCTCTTGGTGAATATGCCCTCAGTGTAAATAAAAGAAAAGATACATTCATAAAGAGTCAAGAATCATAAGGTATGACACTTAATGATAGTCATAGGGTACAATAAGCAATCAAATCATACTAGGAAACAGTCAATATAAATCGTAAGGATACAAGCAACAAAGTTACAGTCATTTATTTATTTATTTTTATTTTTGTCAATTGCTTACAAGATAATAGGCATAAGTAAAAACATAGTTATGAATACATGGATACATATAAGAAAAATAAATAAAAGAAATAAAAGAAACAATAGGACAGGGACGGTAGGCACATTGGTGCGCTTATGCAAGCCCCCTACAGACCTCTTAGGAAAGGGGTGAGGTCAATAGTAGACAGTCTAAGGTTAAAGTTTTTGGGGTTTGGGGAAAAAAAACACAGAGTCAGGTACAGTATTCCAGACATTGACCACTCTGTTGCTGAAGTCGTATTTCTTGCAATCAAGTTTGGTGCGATTAACCTTGAGTTTGTATCTATTGTTTGCTCTTGTGTTGTTATGGTTGAAGCTGAAGTATTCATTGACAGGTAGGACATTGCAATGTATGATTTTATATACTATACTTAGATCGGACCGAAGGTGGCATAGTTCTAGATTTTCTAGGTCTAGAATTTCGAGTCTGGTGGCATAAGGTATTCTGCAATGAGTAGAGGAGTGGAAAATGAGTAGAGGAGTGGAAATTGAGTAGAGGAGTAGAGGAGTTTGGACTATTCAGCTTGTATTTTATTTTCTGATTTTTTTTTGCCAATATGTAGGACTGAGCATTTATTTGATATTTGAAGTTGCTATTTGTTTGACCATTCTGATACATAGTCAAGGTCTTTTTGAAGGGTAGCAGTATTGTCTGTGGTGTTGAATAGCTTTACATCATCAGTGAAGAGAACGCAGTTGCTCTTGATATGATCACAGAGGTCATTTATGTAGAGTATGAAAAGAGTTGGTCCTAGAACACTGTCTTGGGGGACACCACTGTTGACAGGTACAGAATTTGACACTCCCAATTTTGACCATTTGTTGTCTGTTTGACAGGAATGCTTCTTTCCAGTTATGCAGATGTCCAGAGATACTGTAAGATTTTAGTTTTAGGAGTAGTTTGTCATGTACCACTAAATCAAAAGCAATGTAGATTGCATCTATTGCTTTGTCCTGATCGAGTTGTGTAGTTCGTATGTTTTTGCAGTGTAAGAGTTGCAGATTACATGATAGTTTTTTTCCTGAAACCAAATTGTTTATTAGAGAGTAGGTTGTTTGTTTCTAAGTGGAGGATGATGGATTGGTTAATAATTGATTCCATGACTTTACAGGTGACGCAGCATAAGGAGATTGGTCTGTAATTTCCAACTAGGCTGGGGTCTCCCTTTTTGAAGATGGGGATGACTGTGGCTTGTGACCATAGTTTTGGCAAGGAGCGGGTCCTGAAAGATTTTTCAAAGATTATGCTTAGAGGTTCGGCTATGGCAGTGGATAGCTTTTTAAAGAAGTAGGCACATATTCCATCCGGTCCAATAGATAGAGATGGTTTTAGATTGCGTAGTGCTTTTTCAACATTGTCTTCTGTAAAATTGATATGTATTAGATCATTGTAGTTGTCTGTGGTTCGACTAGGAAATACTAGGCATGATCCATTGCTGTTTACAAATACTGAGCCAAAGAATGTGTTAAAGAGGTTGGCTTTAATAGTGTCGTCGTTGCAGTCTTTACCATTAGGTCCTTTCAGGGGTGGGATGGACCTTGAGTCTTTAGTTTGTTTTTTACAAAATTGTAGAAAGCGCGAGTGGAATTGGTGCGTAGGTTTTCCTCTTGTTTAATGTGATAATTGGTGCATTCAGTTATTATCTGGTGGCATAAAAGTCATACAAGTCACAAGTGGGAGGGGATGAGTAATAATGAGCGATGAGAAGATTAACAGTAATAGTAGTGCAGACTTTGTAATAGTTGAACAGTGTTGAGGGAATTATTTGTTTAGCAGAGTGATGGCATTCGGGGAGAAACTGTCCTTGTGTCTAATTGTTCTGGTGTGCAGTGCTCTATAGCGTCGTTTTGAGGGAAGGAGCTGAAACAGTTTATGTCCGGGATGTGAGGGGTTTGTAAACAGCCCTCTTTTTGACTCGTGCAGGATACAGGTCCTCAATGGAAGGCAGGTTGGTAGTAATTCACTTCTGAAAGTGAACAAAGCATGTTGATGTATTCCATTTGTATATAACAACAAAATTCAGTATCTCAAGACAGACAAGCTTGCCAAATTAGGTAACTGGAAAACTATCAAGTCTTCAGGGTGGAAATCCCTGCGTTATCTTGATAGATCAGGGGGCAAACCTTTGGTCAGCAATATTAAAACATTTCTAAACTATGTCGGATCAATAATGTAGGTACTAGTCCATATCATCCTCAAAGTTTCCTGCTGCCTAGCCTCATCTTGAACATTTACTGTGAAGCAAATCTTATCATATCTATACAGATTCTCTAGTCATCCAGGTCATGGCTGTCTCAAAGATAATTTTTCAAGAGGCAACTGGACTTTGTTTTTCCTTAAAGACACTTTGCTTCTCTTCCAAGAAGCTTCTTCATTTCTTCTTCAATTCAGAGTGTTATCACTTCTCTGGATAATCAGTTCCACTGCCAAGCTCTTCTTGCTATAAGAAAGTTTTTGTAACATTTAATGAAAAATTGCCTTCCTGCAGTCTATATCCTTATATCATGTACTGCATTTTGGGAGTGATGGGAAACAAATTGTTCAGTTGTTTGGTTGATATGCAAGGAACAGGCCAGGCTACTCGTACATTAGAGAATAATTTCCAAGTCTGCCTCCTCCTATCTAAATACTAACCAGATCCAATCTTTTCAGTATCTCAGATCAGTCAAGGTTAGCGATGCCACCTGGCTGTTCCATCCAAAACACACATACAAGTTTAAATAATTACCTTCCAATAAGGTGATCATAGCTTGCTATTGCCATCTTCTGGAATTTTTATGAGTTCCTGCTACAACCATGGGATTTTCGATTCTCCCATTCAAAAGCATTAACCAGGTCTGCTTTAGTGCTTCTCTTTCCGACCCCCCAAGAGCAGAAATAATTTCCTTTTCAATAACAAAATCAATGCTAAAACGAACTTTATTTAAGAACAGGCTTCCCCACCACAAAATTAAAACACTGCATTAGATTATCCAAGATGTCCATAAACACTGTACAACGTCACAATTTTTGTTTGCTTATAAGCTTTCCCTCCATTTTATTCCTTGGTCTAAGAAGACACCCTAAAAAAGAAGACTGGATACACACACACTCTCTCTCTCTCTCTTCCATATTTGTGTGAGAGAAATCTTTCCTCCCTCCCGTTTGATCAGAGTCCCAAATTGAGCTCAGCAGAAAATCAAAGCCCGGATACGTCCATTGGATCACGAGGACCACATTTTGTTTTCTTTTCTCCCCCCTCCCCCCCCCCTCCCTCACAAATCGATTTTGGGCGGCTTTCAAACGTGTGCCGGGGTTGGAAATCGCCTCGGCCTGACGAGGCGCGGCGCCCTCAGTTTTTGGACGGCTCTACAAAGCCAAGAGATAAATGAAATAATTTTTTTTTTTTTAAAAAAAAAAGAGCTGCAAATCCTCCGTCACTGAAGAGCGAAAGAAAAACCGGGTGAGTGGGGGGACGACGACTCGCGCAACGATATCGGCCCAAGGCGAGACGCTGGAATTTTTTTTTTCCCCTTTCTCCCATATTTCAGGCTTCCCGGCACGAAGACCCATCCCTGGGCGGAGAAGTCGGCACCGCCTCCTTCCTTCCTCTTTCTCCGGGCGAACATGGCTGCATCTGCCGTCTGCTCGGCCGTGAAGGTAAGGAGCCTTCTTTAGCCCGCCGTTTTCGTCGAGCGCCCCCTCGGCTTTGGGGAGCGGGGTGGGGAGGAATCTTCTCCACCACCACCACCCCAAAAAACCGAGCGGTTTCCTCGGGGCTCTGCAAAGAGGTGCCCGCGGGGCCTCGGCACGGGGGGGAGAAGCTCCGAAGAGACCGACTCGCCGCACCTTTTGGGCCGGCCTAAGAATCAGCGCTTATTCTCTTCGGCGGCGGCGGTGGTGCCTGGCTTCTCGGACGGGGGACTGGGACGGAGGGGTTTACTGTAAAACTTCCGCTCTCCCGGCTGGAAGCCCAGGAAGATTTACTGCAGAGCAAAGGCGCGCAAAGTGTGAGTTGTGTAAACGTTTTTTGTTGTTGTTGCTGCTGCTGCAAAAAGGGGGAAAGAGCGGGGAATCAGATCGTGGCAAAAAAAAATCCGGTTTTCGAAAAGGGTTTTTTCAGCTTTGCCACCATAGATCTCCTACTTATCTTGTAACCAACCCTTTTGGCTCCGCTTGCGTTGGACTTTATTCGACCTGTTTTCCACCCGCCTCTTTTTTTTTTTTTTTTGATCCTTCTGCGGATCGGCCATGAGGCTGGATTTATTTTTCTCCCAGTTTTCAGATGGAAAGCCAGGAGCTGGATAGATCGTGGGGCTGCCTGCCTCCTTCAAGCACAATGCAACCGATAGAGAGCTCCTGTTGTTGTTTTTTCTCTCCTTGGAATTTGAAACTGGAGATCGCTGGGCTTTGGAGTACTGTTGTACTGGGTTTTGGAGGCTCTTTAGATGCCGTGGAAAGTAATAGAGGTAGTCCTCGACTTACAATAGTTCACTGAATGAAAAAAGCGACTCAGGACCAATTTTTACACTTAAACCATCATTGTGGTCAAGGGCTTGAAAACTGATTTATATTTATGACGGATTGTCCCCGGAGTCATGGGATCCCCTCTTTGCAACCTTGGGACAAGATTCACTTAACAGCCGTGTTACTAATTTAACAAACTGCAAGTGATTCACTTAACAAATGTGGCAAGACAAGTCGTGAAATGGGGCAAAGCTCGCTTAACAAATTTCTGGCTTGGTAACCTAAATTTTGGGGCTCAATTGTGGTTGGAAGTTGAGGGCTACCTGTACGATAGAAACAAAGCCCTACCTGTGAGGTTGAATTTTTTTTCTCCCGCTGTTCTGCTGATGCACAAAGCAGATCTGGAAAAAAAAAACCAGACGCTATGCAGATACCTTAAAACTTAACAAAAACTAGCAACCTATACCTGAGCGTGCTCCACTCTTGAACTGATGGAATGCATGTTTTTTCTTGTGTGCCCGATGGAAATCTGTTGGCTGTTTTGAGAGATGCATATGTTTTAATATTCCGGGTTGATTCTTCTGATATTTCCCAATCTAAGTGCTAACCAGGTTCAACCGTGACTAGCTTTTCATGATCTGCATGTTGCTACCAGTAATAAAGTCACTTTTTGATTGATCAGAATACAGCTGGAAGGGACCTTGGAGGTCTTCTAGTCCAGCCTCCTGCTCAAGCAGGAAATCCTATACCATTTCAGACAAGTTGACTGTTCAGTCTCTTCTTAAAAATCTTTAGTGATGGAGCACCCACAACTTCTGAAGGAAGGCAAGCTATTGTTCCCTTGGTTAGTTGTCCTCACTGTTAGGAACTTTCTTCTTAGTCCCAGGTTGCTTCCCTCCTTCACCAAGGAAGCCGCTATAGTTCCTTCCTGTTCTTTGTGGTCAGACAAAAATGTATTTAGTTAGGTAAACGTGTGGTTTATAGTAGCGAAATCCACTAAGCCTGTCTTCTGTTACAAAGAAGTCAAAAGAACACTGTTTTAGAGCAGTGGTCGCCAACCAGCGGGCCAGGGACCACTGCTAGTCCGCCGGAAAATTTTGGTGGTCCACAGAGAAATGTTCCCCCCCCCAGCACTCCTTCCAAAACAATTAATCCAGGCTGCACAGGAACACAAGGCTGTGCCACCACATGACCCACCCATCCATTGGACCCCACCTTTCGGCTGAGCACAAACCTTACCTTGAGTAGAGCCATGTGAGCTGGAATTGGAAGGTAAGACCAATGGCGGAGGAGGGAAATCCGCCCCAGGGTGGCTTACTGATGTTGGTGGGAAAGTCTGTCCCATATTCCAGAGCTGCAGTAGTCACAAGATTGGCCCTTTGGTCATCCCAAAGCAGCAGCTGCTCCGGGATGACCAAAGGGCCAATCCTGTGGCTACTGCAGTTCTGGAATATGGGACAGACTTTCCCACCAATGTCAGCAAGGCACCGTCAGTCAAATTCATATTGGTGGTCCCCGGGATTGTAAATTATGAGTTTGGTGGTCCCTGAGGTCCAAAAAGTTGGCAACCCCTGTTTTAGAGAGCATTGTCCACCTAGCCAAACTGCAGCTTCATCAATCAAACCATTCATAGGTCAAGGTTTGGATGGGAGAACATAGACTGAAACAAATTTGTCAACCCATGTTCTTATAGGCCTGTAACATGCAGTTCCCATGGACTAAGGTAGACTTTTATATCTTATCTCCCTCTACTGTACAGGTCGTCCTCAACTTAAGATCACAGTTGAGTCCCAAATTTCCATTGCTTAGCAAGGCAGTTGTTAAGTGAACTTTGCCTCATTTTATGACCATTTTGCCACAGTAGTTCAATGAAGCATTGGAGTTGTTAAGTGAATCACACAGTTGTTAAGCAAATCTGGATTCCCCCATTGACCTTGCTTGTTGAAAGCCAGCTGGGAAAGTTAACAAATGGTGATTGTATGACCCCAGGACAATGCAACTGTCATAAATACATGCCAGTTGCCAAGTGCCCAAAATTTGATCATGGGGGTGCTACAGGTGAAAAATTGTCATAAGTCACCTTTTACAGTCGGTCACTAAACAAATGCTTGTAAATTGAGGACTAACTTGGATCAAAATGCAGAGTGTCTTGTATGGCAGCAGTCACCAACCGGTGGGCCGTGAGAAAATTTTGGTGGGCCGCAGAGAAATCTCACCCCCAGAGCACCACCACCCCAGCAATTAATCCAGGATGCGCAGAAACACAAGGCTGTGCAGCCCACATGGCCCGGGGGAACCTCCCTGCCCACTCACTCTTTACCCAGTAAACTTGCCTGCTAAATTTCTATTTTTCCTTTTTCTGATCATCATCTCTTCTGCTGTGCCAGGAGATTTAGATTAGCTAGGAAGCCGAAAATGGTTGGATTTCTTGCTTTCTAGGTAACCTTTGAAAGCAAATTCAGTGCGGACTCAGGGCAAGCAAATTTGAGAGACTGAGCTAGCCGATGGCAGATAGATAGATCACTGAATGATTCTGTGAGCAGCTCAATCTGCCTGCTTTGCCTGATTTTGGATAAACGTTGCTCTTTTTTATAAAAAAATTAAATATTTATATAAATATGTATAATATTTACATACAAGCCATGACCACCAAGGCACACCCACAAATTAGGCCACAGAACCGGTTAGTGGTCCCTGGGATATAAAATTATGATTTTGGTGGTCCCTGAGGTCCAAAAGGTTGGCGACCCCTGTTGTATGGTATTATCTACCATATTATCTGGGAGTGATTAAGTCAGTGATGTTAGGAAATATTTTTGTGAGTAAGTCTCCATAATAAAGTTGCTTATATCTGATTCACCTTAGATAACAGAAAAGCAATTACTTTGCCAAGATCATGTCATACAGTATAGTAGATAAATTACTGTATTTACATAATTCTCGTCCCTTCTGCCTATTGTTTTGGGGCTTTCTTGTTCAACCAGCCCATTAACTATCAAATTCCCATTATGTGATAATATGTCACACAGAATCTATGGCAAATATCAAAAGACCCTTGCCTTCTGTCCTAAGGAAAGCAAAGTTCTAATTATATATAATGTCATAAAAACTATGTAGTTAAAAATACAACAGGATATTTTAAGAACTTCTGTAGGATTGATATCAAATAGGGCTTTGCTTTTTTTAAAAAAAATCTGTGTGTCACAATCAATGGCTTCTTTACTAATTTGACTTTTAAAGCAACACTTTACGGAATCTTGCCATTCTTAGACTTCTGCCAAGGGACCAGAAAAAAGTATCCTAAGGTTCCTTAAAAGTGGTTTGTTTATTTACTGCTCTTTTATCTTGCCTTATTACATGCAATAGCAGAAGGTGTGTCCTAAGTAAATTTACAAGTGGAAATTAGGTGCTATAAGAGTACTTCCCTAGAGAAGCATGAGTCCTAGAGAATCCTGGTAATATACAGAGTTAATAATGAAACAATGCGATGGAGGATAATTTCCATACCACATGAGTGGACAATCTTTGGTTTGGAAGTTGTAGCCATGTGGCCAGTGATTTGATCTTGGGGGTTGCAGGCCTGTCTGTGAAACCTACCCACCTCATACGGTTGTGGTTGTGGGAAAATTAGGAGAAAGAATGTATGTTGGCTATGTTCGCCATTTTGAGATATTTATAAAAATAATAAAGTTGGGATACAAAAAAATATTTTGGCCTGGATTTTTAAAAGCTTTATTTGAAGTTGTGTTTTTAGCTTTCTTGTGGAGAAATTAAGTGGCAAGATTTGTCGATATACTCTCAGTGTATTCCTTTTTCACTGTTTATTTTATTCTATTCTTTCACTCTGTTCTGTTTACACGCCTTTCATTTTCTTCCTTTATTGTTGTAAGCCACTGAGAGTAGCACCATGAGGAGATAGGCGGCAAATTTTAGAAATAAATAAGGTTTAAGACATCAAGTAGCCAAAAGAGCTAATTGAGCAACAGGTGAAGAGCTCTGGTCTGGCGTTGCCCATTCTATCTCATGTAGTAGAACAGGGATCTTCAAACTTGACAGCTTTAAGACTTGTGGACTTTAACTCCCAGAATTCATCTTCCAGTCATGTTAGCTCAGGAATTCTGGGAGTTGAAGTCCACAAGTCTTAAACTTGTCAAGTTTGAAGACCTTTGCAGTAGAAAGATCCAGAAGCTACTTCTCTAGTGTTACATATGAGCTTTCTCCAGCTTTGATGCTTCTCCTCCATGCTGCATCGAGAGCCCAGGATGGGTTGACTCCTTCCTATGACGCCGTAGCTGAGTCTGTACTAAGATATAAAAGCCAGCCTCTGGGAGAGACCTCAACTTTTGACTCAGCTCCTTTCAGTCAGTAGCTGTGTCTCTGAAAGCGTTCTGTTAGATAGCAATCACCAGCGATCTTCAGTACATTTTTCCTCTCTTCAAGCAGCTCCCAGGGATCTGGGCCTCTCTCTCTCTCTCTCTCTTTCTTTCTCTCTCTCTCTCTCTCTCTCTCTCTTTTTCTTGCAACGTTGGGAGCAGCTTTACAGAGCTCTGTGCAGGCAAGCTGGGCAGTGTCTGCAGACCTCCCCCACGCCTGCAGTTTGGAGCGATCGTAAACTCGGCAAACTGATAAGAGCTCAAGCCAGCTGATCGTGTAGCTGGTTGCTGTGTTTTTCCCTTGCTGACTTCGCTCGGGGCTCTGTATAGCCTAAGGAGCGATTCTTCAATCTTGGAGCCTGTTTTCCTGTAGTCAGCGGCCATCTTGGATTCAAGCCTTCCACCACGAGGTGAGCGGCCATTTTGTAAGCCTGGGCGCCATTTATACCCTAAGGGGCTTAATAGAAAAATTTCTAAACAGCTTCTTTCCAACGCAAGAGCCTTTATTTTACAAATGGAGCAAGATAAGGCTCTAGCAGAGCTTTTCCCCCCAGTGGAACAGTCTCTTAAGCCCAATAGGAGAAAAAGACGTAGGCAACGCACCCAATCAGTCCAGAGGGAGTTGGCTGCTAAAATCAAAGCTAAGGCTCTAGCCCCTAAGAAGGCAACTCAGGCTGAATTGAGGGCAGAGAAGCGCAGACATGCAGCTCTAGAGAGGCAGTTCAACAGAACTATTCAACAGAAGGGAGTGCAACTATAGCATGTTTCAGGTGATACTCGTGGGCCCCAACCAAGCCCTCCCAAGGGAGGAGAAGTTATCTATGAGCCTTTCCATCCTCCATCCTGGTCTCCTGAGGCTCTTGCTGTACAGTCAGATCCTCAGGATTTAAGCAGATCTGGGCCTTATTTCCAACAGGCTTCTGTGCCCTATGCTCCTCCCCTTCCCTCCAGGCCTCGAACCTCTCCTCAATCTAGGCCTGAAGCCACCTTCACTCTCACAGCAGCGGGCCTTCGGCCTTCTGCCTCTGCCTTTGAGCATAGACTAAGGGATATCCAAGATGTTGTCTCATCAGCCATTAGGCAGGGATTGGCTGAAGGCTTCAAGCAAATTCTTCAACCTCTGGAAAGGGTTCAGGCCCTTCTCTCTTCTCAATCTATAAGTTCCTTGCCTCATCATCATGATTTACACAGGCCTCAGGACCTCAGGGTCCATTCTTCTCTACCAGAATGGGAGGAAGTTGATGAGGAAGGAAGGCCTTCACCATCTGAACACAGTTACTCTTCTCATTCAGAGTGTGAAGAGGGTGAAATTTTTGACCAAAATCTTTCAGAGGAAGTGGATTCTTGCCCAGACATCCTCTGCATTAGTCTTCAAACCTACTCTCTTCAGACCATTACTCAGCAAGGCCTTGGTCACTGCCAAGCTGTCGCCAGAGGAAGTGGCTCCCGAACCACAAGGAAATCCCTCTAGCCCAGGGGATTCGCTCTTCTCCATGTATGTAGTGCATGCAGAGGTTTTGCCTTCTCCCATTTTGTTCCTGGACATGGTCAAGGAACAGTGCGCTTCTCCTTCAGCAGGTCCTCGCCCATCTTCTCTGGATAAGCTAGACATAAGAAGGGCTCTTAAATATACATTAAGTGCACTTCCTCCTTCAGAAAGTCGGAAGCCATGTTTGCTTCCTTTTTCCCTTCTCACTTGGGGCACAAGGCCTCTTCTCCTACTATTAGCAGGTGGGTCAGGTCTTGCATTGAGCAGGCCTACAAAGCTGCGGCCCTTCCGGTTCCCTGAGGTCTGACGGCGCACTCTACCAGAAGCGCGGCCACTTCTGCTGCCTGGGCGACCCAAGCATCCTTGGAGGAGATTTGTCATGCGGCCACGTGGACATCCCCATCTCCTTTCATTAGACACTACCGTCTGGATGCTTTTGCCTTGGCGACTGCAGCCTTTGGCAGACGGGTGCTTCAACGAGTGTTTCCACAGTCGATGTCATGAGCCAGACGAGGACCCGCCCGTGGACATGCAAGCTTTGGTATGTCCCATCCTGGGCTCTCGATGCAGCATGAAGAAGAATGAGCGTTGGTAGAAGTTACCGTGAATGCCCTTTATGCTGCAAGAGAGCCCAGTCCCTCCCTTGATTTGTCCGGAGAGGGTAAGACATATTTCTGTGTTTATTTTGGGCTTTCAGAGACACCTTACAGTCTGTCAAGTATCTTCGCCAAAGCTGGGGTCTCTCTCGGGGGCTGGCTTTTATATCTTAATACAGACTCAGCTATGACATCATGGGAAGGAGTCAACCCATCCTGGGCTCTCTCGTAGCATAAATAGAAAGGGCGTTCACGGTAACTTCTACCAACGCTCATTCTGAGATTTGTGGATGTTTGGGAACTGAAGTCTAGACAAGTAGTACGCTGCTCAAAAAAATAAAGGGAACACAAAAATAAGACATCCTAGATCTGAATGAATGAAATATTCTTATTGAATACTTTGTTCATTATATAGTTGAATGTGCTGACAACAAAATCACATAAAAAGTATCAATGGAAATCAAATTTAGCAACCCATGGAGGTCTGGATTTGGAGTTACACTCAAAATTAAAGTGGAAAAAAACACTACAGGCTGATCCAACTTTGATGTAATGTCCTTAAAACAAGTCAAAATGAGGCTCAGTAGTGTGTGTGGCCTCCACGTGCCTGTATGACCTCCCTACAATGCCTGGGCATGCTCCTGATGAGGTGGCGGATGGTCTCCTGAGGGATCTCCTCCCACACCTGGACTAAAGCATCCCCCCAACTCCTGGACAGTCTGTGGTGCAACGTGGCATTAGTGGATGGAGTGAGACATGATGTCCCAGATGTGCTCAATTGGATTCAGGCCTGGGGAACGGGTGGGCCAGTCCATAGCATCAATGCCTTCGTCTTGCAAAAACTGCTGACACACTCCAGCCACATGAGGTCTAGCATTGTCGTGCATTAGGAGGAACCCAGGGCCAACCGCACCTACATATGGTCTCACAAGAGGTCTGAGGATCTCATCTCGGTACCTAATGGCAGTCAGGCACATAGAGGGCTGTGTGGCCCCCTAAAGAAATGCCACCCCACACCATTACTGACCCACTGCCAAAACGGTGTTGCTGGAGGATGTTGCAGGCAGCAGAAAGTTCTCCACGGCGTCTCCAGACCCTGTCACGTCTGTCACATGTGTGTGTGAACCTGCTTTCATCTGTGAAGAGCACAGGGTGCCAGTGGCGAAGTTGCCAATCTTGGTGTTCTCTGGCAAATGCCAAACGTCCTGCACGGTGTTGGACTGTAAGCACAACCCCCACCTGTGGACGTCAGGCCCTCATACCACCCTCATGGAGTCTGTTTCTGACCGTTTGAGCAGCCACATGCACATTTGTGGCCCGCTGGAGGTCATTTTGCAGGACTCTGGCAGTGCTCCTCCTGTCCCTCCTTGCACAAAGGCGGAGGTAGTGGTCCTGATGCTGGGTTGTTGCCCTCCTACGGCCTCCTCCACGTCTCCTGATGTACTGGCCTGTCTCCTGGTAGCTCTGGACACTACCCTTACAGACACAGCAAACCTTCTTGCCACAGCTCGCATTGATGTGCCATCCTGGATGAGCTGCACTACCTGAGCCACTTGTGTGGGTTGTAGACTCCGTCTCATGCTGCCACTAGAATGAAAGCACCACCAGCATTCAAAAGTGACCAAACCATCAGCCAGAAAGCATAGGAACTGAGAAGTGGTCTGTGGTCATCACCTGCAGAACCACTCCTTTATTGAGGATGTCTTGCTAACTGCCTATGCTTTCTACCTGTTGTCTATTCCATTTGCACAACAGCATGTGAAGTTGACTGTCAATCAGCGTTGCTACCTAAGTGGACAGTTTGATTTCACAGAAGTGTGATTGACTTGGAGTTACATTGTGTTGTTTAAGTGTTCCCTTTATTTTTTTGAGCAGTGTATATTTCTGGTTTCGGGAAGACTTGCAGTTTTTAGAACAGAGATTTCCTCTTCATCAGAGGAAAACTTTACCAGCGTTGCTAACTGTATGGGTTGATTGGGCAATCTAGAACCAAGAACAGAGATAAGGAGGGGGCAGGTCTGTTCCTCTCAGTGTTGTTGTTGAATTTGTTCTTCTGGGCTTCTGGCAGCTTCTAAAGGAAGTGAGGTTTGCTGCTGTGCCTGTTTTGACACAAATGCCTTGTGGAAACTCTTGGTGGCCATCTGTTTCTAGTACTTTTTCCATCTGTCCTCCACTGTGATTAAGGAAGACACCTAAGGCTGAAGAGATGTGTTAGCCAGTCTTATCAAAATAAATAAAGCAATAAAGAAATTGTGAAGTTACAATACATCCATGAAGAGTTTATCCGTTTATCTTGTCTTCTAATCTATATTTCTTCTCTGGAAGATTGGAATTATCGGAGGGACAGGTCTGGATGATCCTGAGATATTAGAAGGTCGAACAGAGAAACACATTGATACGCCATACGGAAAGGTGTGTATAGGTAACAAAGCCATCTTTGTTTTGTGCGTGTATATTGTGCTAGGGTAAACACATGAAGTAGTGCCATATTTCCAAGGATTTCTCATAGGTTTTTATGAAAAAACACCCAGTACCTTTGCAGCTTGATTGGATTTTTAACATAGCTTGATTAACACTTGCAAGGGGATTCCATGGCAGCTGGCTGCGGGGCCACGAATTCAGCTCTCCTTATTTACACATGAAAAAGGCTTGTACATATTGGGTACGTACAGTGGGATAGATGTATTCACAAGTGTGACTTCGTATAGGTTTCAGATTTATTAGCTACTGTCCTTTTCATTACTTCTCATAGAATCTCATACCGGTGGAATATTTCTCATAGAATCAGAGCTGGATCCCCTCCTGCCGCTTATTGATGCTGCAAAATTGTCTTTCTGGGATGTTCTGTACTTTGAATTAGTCTCATAGCATTCACTAAGAATCCCAAGCGGTCAGGTCCCAGAATAGCCATTTACTGCTTGGTGGCCTGCTGCTATTGATCCTGTAATTCAGAGTCGGCAAAGATGGCGATATGGGGGTAGGGGGAAAAAGGGATGTCTTCGTGTGCAAGCGTATGCCACTTCCACGAATGCAGCTTTGGGCATACACGTATCTGTATGCACGTACGCTTGCCCACCACTTCTATGGCCCAGTTGCAAATGGGCTGCTGCCCTGCACCAGGACATGGGCGGCGGGGGGGGTTGGGGACCCCTGCTGGAATTATAATATTCTGAAGAATGTACAACATGACTTTGTAATTGGTTTTTGTACATTTAATTTTGGCTGGCAGCAGAGTCTGTCAAAACCTATTGAGATTCATTTCTGCATGTGATTTAATGTGTGGGATTGTAGTGCATAATGGATTTCCACTTTGATCCTGGATTAGTGGCAAATCAGATTTTTTTAATTTGTTGGTGGGGTTTTATGATGCTTCTGTAGTATATGTTTGAATGTGGGTTGTTTTTAATTCCAGCCATCTGATGCACTGATTTCAGGAAAGATAAAAAACATTGACTGTGTGCTTCTATCCAGGTATGTGAAATTCCTTTAAAACACATGAATTAGAGTTGCATTAAAAAATGTGATGTGCCGTTTATCATAATCAAGCCAAACTTGATAACAATGCAAATTGGATTGACAGCTGTTCTGCAAAAGTTACCTTGTGCCATCATCTCTTCTTGCTTCCTAGCCGGCTCACCAATCAGGCAGCTGATAAAAGGCATAGTATGGGTGGTGGGAAGTAGCAACTTTCACAAAAAATTACATAATCACCATGAATCGCCTATCTTGAGTTTGAAGATTATATCAATTACTCTATTCTTCCAAATACAGGGTTATATACTTTATTGAACTGGGGACGGGATGGTTCAGTGGTTAAAGTCATTGAGCTTATCAGTTGGAAAGCTGACAGTCGGGGTTCAAGACCTGAGCGCCACGCGACAGGATGAGCTCCCGTTCCTTGCTCCAGCTGCGGCAAACTTAGTTTGAAATGATGCAAATGGATAAATAGGTACCACTTTGGTGGGAAGGTATCAGCGTTCCATGCCTCTCAGCTGGCCACATGATCATGGAAATTGTCTTCGGATAACAGTGGCTCCCTTAGCCAAGAAACAGATGAGTACCATCCTCTAAAGTCGGATACAACTGGATAGGAGAAACCTTTATTGAATGGATTAAGTTTCTTAATTTATGCTTTTTCATTTTCTTATGAGCTTCCTTGCCAAATGAACTATGATTTAGGATAGAGAAACCAAGGACTCAAAGAAAAAAAAAAGTCCCTTATGGGTATAAGGATGATAAAGGCTCTCAGTCCAAACACATTTTTTTTTTAAAAAAAATCTAAGATATGAACCAAGAACTTCATAACCTGCAGCTTGAGGTCTGCTCGTCTGGTCTACAAGGTGAGTAACATAGATAATCTGCCCATTCTGGATTGACCACTCTAGAAGCTTTTCCTTGCTACCTTGCTTACTCAAAAAGCTGCTCCCCCCCCCCATCCTTCCCATGCTTAAAATTATAGCTGTAGCATTAAGCACTAATAAGTGAGTTCAGGGACTGCAACAAGGGGCCACCATGTTTAAATCCCAGTTTGACTTCTTCTCACCCTGGTCTTGGTGACCAGTATTCTCCTCAATTCACATTTGCATAAGGTTGGGATAAATTATCCGTAGCTCCAATGAAACTCAAAGCCCCTGAGAAAAGTGCTCTGGGGAATCATTTCAACAAATGAGCTGTCCTATAGAGAAAACAATGATACAGTTTCAATGCCATTGCAATGAAACGAAACGTAATTTTTTTCTATCCCATCTCACTTTCTGAATGTGCCTATTGTCCTATCATTCAAAAAAGGCCAGATATGAGCCTTCAACCTGAAAACACTTCGGCATCTGTAGCTGAAATGGGTCAGAGCAAATCACGGTCTGCTGTATCGCTTCCTGATTGCAATGCGGATGGCAAGAAGCAGCTTGTCCATGTATTCTCCATTTTTATATTCTGTTTTTAGTCTTAACCAGATTCCTTCTCTCTCTTCTTTCCCTAGGCATGGGAGGCATCATTCTATCATGCCAACAAATATCAATTTCCGTGCCAATATGTGGGCACTAAAAGAAGAAGGTTGCACTCATCTATTAGTGACGACTGCCTGTGGTTCATTACGGGAAGAGATTCAGCCCGGAGATCTTGTTATAATTGACCAGTTCATAGACTGGTAAGTGGGGGTGGGGTGAAATCTGGTTCTGTGTAGAGTTAGAACTAACAGAAATAGAATCAAGTCTTAATATGGCAAGAGATTCTGCTAAATTTGATACCATTCCAAAAATCCACTTCTGTCAAATGCATTAAGTGCTATTTTTAATCAGTAATGGCTAGCACAATGTTTTATTCCAAGAAGAGAGCTAACCTCTCATGCAGAAGTATGTACAGGAAGAGGAGGAGAGGTCTCAGGGGATTAAGAAACTGTCGTACATTTCTCCATATCACCATACGATGATACCCCACCCCAGAAAAACAATCCATCATGCTGCTTTACTTATTGAAAGACTTCTGTCCTTTGGCAGCGTTGAAAAAGTATCGGGCTGCCTTCCTATTTGTCTTTCTCTCCTTAGAGAACAAAATGTCTTTGGATAAGTCTATTCTGCTGAGATTCCCCAGCTCTTCTGCCAAGTTCGCAAGAAAGGAAAGTACAACAAGGGTGGGGAAGCAGGAGATAAATCTATGGCTAGGAAGAGAGAATAGATGGACAACAGAGGGAGAGAGGATGGAAGCTTTAAAAAAAACATCAAGATGTTTTGAATGTATTTTTAAAGTAATTGGGAAATTGACACATTCCCCTCTTTTTGCAAGTGGAGAGATGTTAGAGGATATTTTTCTGACCTCGCACTGACTCTTTAATTTACTGTTGTTTATAGATGCAATTTATAAAAAAAAACTAACTTCTTAATTTACTATTTTTGATAGATGTAATTTATTAAAAATAAAGGGAACACTTAAACAACACAATGTAACTCCAAGTCAATCACACTTCTGTGAAATCAAACTGTCCACTTAGGTAGCAACACTGATTGATAATCAGTTTCACATGCTGTTGTGTAAATGTAATAGACAACAGGTGGAAAGCAGAGGCAGTTAGCAAGACATCCCCAATAAAGGAGTGGTTCTGCAGGTGGTGACCATAGACCACTTCTCAGTTCCTATGCTTTCTGGCTGATGGTTTGGTCACTTTTGAATGCTGGCGGTGCTTTCACTCTAGTGGTAGCATGAGACGGAGTCTACAACCCACACAAGTGGCTCAGGTAGTGCAGCTCAGCCAGGATGGCACATCAATGCGAGCTGTGGCAACAAGGTTTGCTGTGTCAGATTAGTGTCCAGAGCATGGAGGCGCTACCAGGAGACAGGCCAGTACATCAGGAGACATGGAGGAGGCCGTAGGAGGGCAACAACCCAGCATCAGGACCGCTACCTCCGCCTTTGTGCAAGGAGGGACAGGAGGAGCACTGCCAGAGCCCTGCAAAATGACCTCCAGCGGGCCACAAATGTGTGTATGGCTGCTCAAACGGTCAGAAACATACTCCATGAGGATGGTATGAGGGCCCAGCGTCCACAGGTGGGGGTTGCGCTTACAGCCCAACACCGTGCAGGACGTTTGGCATTTGCCAGAGAACACCAAGATTGGCAAATTCACCACTGGCGCCCTGTGCTCTTCACAGATGAAAGCAGGTTCACACTGAGCACATGTGACAGACGTGACAGGGTCTGGAGAACGTTCTGCTGCCTGCAACATCCTCCAGCAACACTGTTTTGGCAGTGGGTCAGTAATGGTGTTGGGTGGCATTTCTTTAGGGGGCCACACAGCCCTCCATGTGCTCGCCAGAGGTAGCGTGATTGCCAGTAGGTTACCAAGATGAGATCCTCAGACCCCTTGTGAGACCATATGCTGGTGCGGTTGGCCCTGGGTTCCTCCTAATGCACAACAGTGCTAGACCTCATGTGGCTGGAGTGTGTCAGCAGTTCCTGCAAGACGAAGGCATTGATGCTATGGACTGGCCCACCCGTTCCCCAGACCTGAATCCAATTGAGCACATCTGGGACATCATATCTCACTCAATCCACCAACGCCACGTTGCACCACAGACTGTCCAGGAGTTGGGGGATGCTTTAGTCCAGGTGTGGGAGGAGGTCCCTCAGGAGACCATCTGCCACCTCATCAGGAGCATGTAATGAACAAAGTTGCTATGTAATGAACAAAGTATTTAATAAGAATATTTCATTCATTCAGATCTAGGATGTCTTATTTTTGTGTTCCCTTTATTTTTTTGAGCAGTGATTATTAAGCCAATCACAAGGAAAATGTGCCATATGTCTCTTTAAGGTTTATCCATTTAGCTTTTAATATATGTGATGCACAGGAAGGAAAGGTTTCTGCATTTTTTTGAGACAGCTGGTCTCAAAACCTAGTTTTTTCAGCTAGATTAGACAGACCAGCATTCAAGTCACAATATCAACTATGTATTTTGACTAGGTGGATTAAAGCACATTGAAACCAACTCTAGGTCTCTTTTTCCTCCTTTTACTTCTGCACAAAAGGAATTACTGTTGGGAGACAAATGAAAAGTGCAATTGACTTGTCAAATTTCACTTACTATTCTGTAGAAACAGTTACAGTATTTATTAAAGAAACGGGAATGGATCCTGAATGTTTTTATAAAGTGAGCCATCTGTTATAAAAGCCCAGCTCTGCAGTCAGTCCTCAGTGTTCTGATTTCTTCCGCCATTGCCCACAAACTGAGTTTATGATTCCTGCAGTTCACATATCCAAACCCATCTGTGCCAGGCCCAGCCCAAGAATGACATAGTCATAGAACAATCCAGCCAAAGTTCAGGTCTTTATTTTCTTACACCATATAGACAGAATCTTGCCAGACTAAAACTATAGTGATGGGTTGTGTCTATGAAGGAAGAGGTGTTGTGATGGACTACAGTGAAGTAGTAGGTTCCCAAGAAGGAAGAGACACATTCAGGGAGGGGAGAACCAGACCAGAGACAACAGAGGCTGGAATTGGACTGAAGAAAGAGGAAGAGATTTAGGACAGCCACTCCCTAGACCAGTGGTGGCTAATCTTTTTCAGTTCCCATGCCAAAAATTGTGCTCGCGCTCACATGCCAGCACCCAGAAGGCAATGTGTGCTGGGTCCCCCCATGCCCCCTGTGCATGCAGTGCAACGCCTCCCCCCGCACACCATGCATCATGTGCACATGTCTCCCATGCACCCCTGTACATGCGCGCAAGATACCCGACAATCAGCTGTTAGGCGGCCACCCGCGCACGCATGCGCAGTAAGGCTCTTCCGGGCAACCTCACGTGTGCCAGCAGAAGTGGCTTTGTGTGCCACTTCCGGCATGCATGCCATAGGTTCGCCATCACGGCCCTAGACTCTCCCCAAAGAATCTACCTTGGGAGAGTCGAGGGAATGGCTGTCCTTAAATCTCTTCCTCTTTTTTCAATCCAACCGCAGACTGTGTTGTCTCTGGTCTCACCTGCCCCTCCTTGGAATGGGCCCGCTCCCTCTTGGGATCCTATTGGTTCAACACCTCACCCTTCATAGACACAATCCATCACCATCTGTCATTATCTCGTCTGAAAGCCATGGAGTCAACCGGCATCGTATATCACCAAAACAACCTTATCTCCTTATCCCATTGTTATAGTCCCCGATTTACGACCCCAACAGAGCCCAGAATTTTGGTTGCTACGTGAGTTGTAAAGTGGAGTTGTGCTCCACTTTACAACCATTTGCCACAGTTGTTAAGTGAATCAGTGCAGTTGTTAAGTGAATCTAGTTCCCCCCACCACCACCACCATTGTGAAGTTGGCTAAAATTTGGGTTGGAAGAAATGGATTAAGTAAATTTCCCAGGCATTAAAATACAGGTAATCCTCAACTTATTTATTTAGTGGCCATTTGAAGTTACAAAGGTACTGGAAAAAAAAGTGACTTTTATCATTTTTCACACTTACGACCATTGCAGGATCTCCATGGTCATATGATTAAAATTCAGATGCTTGGCAACTGACTTGTATTTATGACCGTTGCAGTGTCCCAGGGTCATGTGATCACCTTTTGCGACCTGACAAAGTAAACAGGAAGGACAGATTCACTTAACAGCCATATTACTAACTTAACCACAGCAGTGATTCACCCAACAACGGTGGCAAGAAAGGTTGTAAAATGGGCAAAACTCACTTAACAACTTGGTCTCACTTAACAACAGAGATTTTGGGCTCAGTTGTGGTCGGAAGTCAAAGGCTACCTATAGCTGGCAGGACAGTTTATAATGGCTAGACTCCATAAGATCCATTTTTGAAATCCTGTTTCTAAAAGTTAACACTTGTGATAGTCGTTTTCCTCCCCAACTGCTGCTGCAGAGGCTACATTTTGAAGCAAAGTTGATGGATTCTAGTTTAAAGATGCACACCATGTCACAAGAGATCCAAGCTGAGTTCTTGAGCCAACACGCAAGCAACTGATTTGCACATAACTTCGGCTTCTTGAAAATCAAACCATGAGCTGAAATAATGGACCCCCCAGGGTAAAGGCTGGCTTCCGAAGAAGGCTGTAGTCCAAGTGTAGCTGTAGTCGAATTTGTTTATTGTCACAGCAATATTTATGCAGCTGTATATAATAATAAACGAGCGCAGCATCGCATTAGTTTTCTTGCTGTATGAAGTATGGTAGTAGCTTCACTCTCCTGTCCCCCAATTACGTTGTCATTGCTGCAGCTGTACATTGTGGCGCCTCCCTAATGCTTACCCCATGTTAGAACTGCAATTCCCAGAATCCTAGTCATCATGGCCATCGCCAGGGAATTCTGGGAGTTCTAATCCCACTGGAGAGTAGTCTCTCATTGCATTGCAAGCCTGCATATTTCTCGTGGGCGTAATAGTTGCTTGGAACTTTGGCAGCAAAGCTGAAAATGGGTTTCTTACTCATTTAGCAGAGTCATTTGTCAAGAGGCCATATCTTCTTGGCAGGAGTGGCGGCATGTTCCTGTTCATTCCTTACACATTGCATTACGAGCCGGCCACCTGATTCCTTCCAGATATTTGGATTTAACAGCTCTTCCCGTTCGTTGCCTTTGGTGGTGTTGATAGGGTTGGTGAGAGTTGAAGTTCTGAAGTCTTGGCAGGATTGCATTGAGGCTATTTTTAGTATACTCTTTTTCCCCCCAGGCCCATTTGCTATGTATGTTCACAAATGTTTTCAGCTGAATTTTGCTGACCAAATGCTAGTGCCAGTTCTGATTTACAACATTGGAAAGCATTTTTTTTTTACTTCTAGTCTTCTAATCATCAGTTAAGATTATGGTCTCGCTTCTGTTTAAGGCCTCTTTCTAAGTGTCTGTCGGAATAGGTTTCATTCCCCCCCCACCCCGAGCAAACTGTAATTCTGTTACTGTGATTGTCCAGTATAATTTAGAGCTGTTATTACAATCTTCCCAACTAGAAGGATGTGGGTATGTTTTGTTTCCACAGTGTTTGGTTTTAGTTGGAAGATGCTGTTTGCCCTGCTTTCCATTAATTTGCCTATGATAATGTTACTTCTTCTAACCTAAAGTATGTAGGTAGACCTTGACTTACAACAGTTCGTTCAGTGATTGTTCAAAGTTAAAACGGCACTGCAAAAAGTGACTTATGACCGTTTTTCACACTTCCGACTACTGCAGCATCCTCATGGTCACATGATCAAAATTCAGATGCTTGGCAACTGACTCATGACAGTTGCAATGTCCTGGGGTCATGTGATCCCCTTTTGAAACCTTCTAAAACAGTGGTCGCCCATCGGTGGGGCAGGGACCACTGGTGATCTGCAAGAAAATTTTGGTGGTCTGCAGAGAAATGTCACCCCCAAACAATTAATCCAGGCTGCATGGGAACACAAGGCTGCGCCACCCACATGGCCCGCGGGAACACAAGGCTTGCGTTGCTTGCATTGTGAACAACACGTAGTGAGGGGGAAAGGGTGGGTGGGGGAATTTGCCCCACTTGCGCCTGGCCATCGGGCTGCTTCTTTCCACTTCTTTCTTCTGCTTTTGTGTTGTGGTTAGCCGGCAGCAGGTGCGGACGGTTGAGGAGAGCGAGGACTCAGATGAGGGGCCAGCACCATTAGGGAGTGGACTGCTGCCTTCAGAGATTGTGGGCGCTGGCAGCAGTGATGAGGAGGTTCCTGAGGAGCCTGTGCTAAGTGCGTGCAGGGCTGCTTGCAGGAAAGAGCAGCTGCAGCAGCACGGGCAACTCGGGAGTAAGGCTGCAAGGTAATGGCCCCTCCTTCAAAAAGATAAAAGCTAGCTCTGAAGCGAATGTTCTTTGTAGGAAGCAAAAACGTTTTGAAACTCCAGCCTCGTGGACATTGCAGTATCTTAAGTTGGTATTTGAAGACTCTTGTATTGTAAAATATCTCTAGGTAACCTTATCTGTTATTCTTGGCAGCCTTGCACAGTTTTGGTGAGGCTTGTGCTGATCAAAGTTAATTAGTTTGCAGCAGCCTTTTAACCGGGGATTTGTAAGAATCATTGAAAGGTTTCTGTTCCCTTTGGTTCGTGTTTGTTTTATTGGAAAAGGGTTTGGGTCAGAACATTTTGGCTGCACGCAAGGAAAGCAGCGAAAGTGTGTCTTTCTCTCCCCCAAACTCCACCAGAAATGAGTCTTTGGGACCCTGCAAGGCATCCTACTCCAAGAGGCTGCGCCAGCACGACAAGTCTCACAACGACTCAGTTCTGGCGGAGTTTGGGGGAGAGAAAGGGAGACTTCTGCTGTTTTCCTTGCATGAAGCCAAAAGTCTCTTTGAGAACAGAGCTGGAGACAGTATCCTGCGATCCCAAATAAAGAATCATCCCGGGATGACCAAAGGGCCAGTCCTGTGACTACTGCAGCTCTGGAATACGGGACCGACTTTTCCACCAACATCAGCAAGCCACCGTCAGTCAAAATTCATATTAATGGTCCGCAGGATTTAAAATTATGAGTTTGGTGGTCCCTGAGGTCCAAAAAGTTGGCGACCCCTGCTCAGTCAATGGGGAAGCCACAAAATGCTAAACTCTTGAACATTATTATGGGATTTATATCATCATACATTATATATTTTATATACAGCCCAAGACAATTCTTGTTCAGTCAAGGAAAGCCAAAAGGGTGGACACTCATGATTTACATCCATGTTTACTACAAATCTTACACTGTCTTCTCTGATTAGTAATTTTTTTTTTCTTTGCAGGACAAGAAAAAGGCATCTCACTTTCTATGACGGGACTAATTCCTGCCTCCCAGGAGTGTGCCATGTTTCTATGGCGGAACCTTTCTGTACCAAAACAAGAGAAGTTAGTAGATCTTATATTACGGAAGTTAGCACAGGTTGTCCTCAACTTACAACCATTTGTTTAGTAACCATTAAAACCATTCACAGTTACAACAGCACAAGTGGCCTATGACTGTTTTTCATACTTTTGATGGCTGCAGCATCGCCGCAGTCACACAATCAAAATTCAGATGCCTGGCAAGTGACTCACATTTACGACGGTCACGCGGTCCCCTTTTTGCGACCTTCTGACAAGCAAAATCAACGGGGAAGCCAGATTCACTTCACAACCCTGTTTATTTAACTTAACATCTACAAAGATTCATTTAACAACGGTGGCAAGAAAGGTTGTAAAATGAGGCAAATTCCCTTAGCTGTCTCGCTTAGCAACAAAAACGTGGGGTTCAATTGTGGTTGTAAGTCGAGGACTACATGTATAGGATCCAATCTGTGATTGAGCAATGAATGCTTTCCTAATATTCCCATTTTCCTACCATTCTGCTACTAATATATGCAGCTAGATGGATGCTAGATAACACATATAGCCTTTCCTCTTTGCTGTACATGATTGTGCTAGATCAGGGGTCTCAAACTCAATTTACCTGGGGCCACTGGAGGCAGAGTCTGGGTGAGGCTGGGCCGCATAAGGGATTCCACAAAAATGACGTCATTTCCACTTCCCTTACAAGCGTAGTGTGCATGAAGTCGGTGTAGCTTAGCCTAGCACCGAATGTCAGCCACGATGAGGAACGGCGGGCGGGACTTCCTTCAGAGGTCCATTCCCCCTGCGGGCCGCACTAATATTATACTTTCATATCACGGTGGGGGCCACAGGATATCGTCCTGCGGGCCGCAATTGACCCGCGGGCCGCGAGTTTGAGACCCCTGTGCTAGATGAATCTTGCATATGATTGAAAATTGCACTAAGGCTGATTCTCCCTTTAGTTATTTGTCATGTCAAAAATTATAGCAGTGAGATAGTTGGGCAGCTAGTAATCCCTAGTAATCTGGAGAAGGGACAGGGAGAACTACAGTCATAAAGACCTTGGAGGACCTTACATTACTTACTGCAATATTTCAGATTTAACAGATAATCAGAGTCGGAAGGGACCTTGTAGGTCATCTAGTCCAACCCCCCGCCCAAGCGGGACACCCTACCCCATTTCTGACAAATGGCAGTCCAATGTCTTCTTGAAGGTCTCAAGTGATGGCGCTCCCACAACTTCGAGGACAAGCTGTTCCATTGGTTGATTGTTCTCACTGTCAGAAAGTTTCTCAACTATCAGTGAAATACTTGGGCAGTCAGTAATCTCTAGGTCAGTGTTTCTCAATCTTTGACACCTTTAAGAAGTGTGGACTTCAACTCCCAGAATTCTCTCACTAACAAGCTGACTGGGAAATGGTGAGAGTTGAACTCCACACATCTTAAAGGCGTCAAGATTGGGAAAAACACTGAGGCAGAGATGACGGACTGCCCAGCTATCTCACGGATGGTTGAGAAATATTGCAGTAAGTAATGTAAGGTCTTCCGAGGTCTTTATGACTATAGTCATAAGGAGCCTCTGTGGCGCAGTGGTTAGAGTGCAGTATTGCAAGCTACTTCTGCTGCAACCAGCTGCTTGCAATTTGGCAGTTCAAATCCCACCAGGCTCCAGGTCGACTCAGCCTTCCATCCTTCCGAGGTGCGTAAAATGAGAACCCAGATTGTTGGGGGCAATATGCTGACTCTGTAAACTGCTCAGAGAGGGCTGTGAAGCGGTATGTAAGTCTAAGTGCTATTGCTATAGTTCTCCTTGCCCCTTCCCCACTTGCCTGTGTTGATTGATTGGATGGTTGGTTGGTTTGGAAAAATTTATATTTCCGCCTTCTCACTCATTGCAACAAAAGGCGCCTTACAGGATATAAAAACACACTACAAAAGAAAAATAATAATAAAAAATAAAAATAATAAAATAATCCCCATCAACACACATTCACTCATATCAACTATTTAACGGGCTCCATCCCACTCTGGGTTCCCCAGGCCCGCTGGCAAAACCACGTCTTCAGGGCCTTCCAAAAGAGTGTCAGAGTGGAGGCTAATCTAATTTCCTGAGGGATGGTGTTCCGGAGATAGGGAGCTACCACGGAGAAGGCCTTTCTACTGGGCCCTACCAGATGTATTCTCCCATGGCTGGCAACATTCCCTGCCTCCCCACTCTAGTGGGTCGGGGGTGTCTGTGATTGGCAAGAGACGGTCCCTCAGATGACCTGGTCCCAAGCCATGGAGGGCTTTAAAGGTGACAACCAGCATCTTGGATTGTACCCAGAAGCAAATCGGCAAGTAAAGTCTGCACAAAATCATGTTGGCTGCTGCATTTTGCACCAACTGGAGCTTCTGGATGCTTTTCAAGGGCAGCCCATGTAGCATGTATTGCAAAAGTCAAAACAGGAGGTGATTAGGACATGAGTGTCAGTAGGGATTTACCAGCATTGCAGCTGCTACCTTGTTTCTGCAAAATCCAGAAGTCTCTTGTGACAACATAGAAAACTCTTGGGATAGAAGCCCAAAGCATTGAATTTGCCATCCTGTATTAAAAGGACTTTGTAATCTTAAATTTTGCCAGAATGAGTCTTAGGAAATATAAATTATATGAATTAAAGTGAATGAGATAATTAAATTAGGAAAGGATAGGAACATTTTAATTATTATTAATGATTTATAAAAATATAAGTGAGAAATATGGGGGGAAAAAGAATTAATTTTGGAAAGTTTATAAGTGTTCCCAAGGAAGCATGATATTTAATTGAAAAGAAATGTTAAAGATGTTAAGATTTTAATGAATATTAATGATAGAATTGAATTGGAATGGAATGTGTGATTTATTTACATATATATATATATATATATATATATATATATATATATATATATATATATATATATATACCGTGTTTCTCCAACAATACGGCCTCCACCAATAGGAAGGCCCAGCATGTTTTTGGGCATAAAATCAAATTAAGCCCCTCCCCCAAATTTAGGCCTATTTTAAAATATGCAAAATAAGGGGAAGGGCGGGAGACTTGCCGTTAGGAGCGCCCGGCGGGCCGGAATTCCTCGCCACCAGCCGCTCCTAACGGGCGATCATGGCCAAGCACAGAGAGCTCCCTACTCCCACCTTTGCTGCAGACACCTTTGGCACCCGCCGCTGTTGCTTTCCCTTCTGCCCATTACGCCGCCACGTTTGGAGCTGCCGCTTCCGTGTTTGGAGTGCCGTCGCCATTTGGAGCTCCAAACGCGGAAGTGGCAGCTCCAAACATGACGGCGGCGATCTTTTATTTTGGTCCGTGCGAAGTTCAGAGCGAGCAAGAGAGGGAGACTGCGAAGCCTCCATCCGAGATGGCAACCTCACTAGTGGATCACAACGTGGCTGGAAGCCCGAATCGGCGGGATACGATGGCGATCTTTTTGGAGCGAGAGAAAGGGAGAGAAGAGTTGCAAGGCGTAATTTGCAGAAGGAAGTGGGTGTACCCCACGGCAGGAGCCCAAGGAAGAAGGGCTGGTAGGCAACGGAGAGCGTCCCGTAGCTCGGAAGCAGCCTAGAGACGCGCCCGGGAAGAGCGCAGATGCTGCCTTGTAGTCCCCAAGCCAACTGCGTGCGCCGCCTTTAGTTATGTGCGCTCCGCGCTTTGGGCATCTCCGTGTGATCGCGACCCTGTCCTTTCCACCTGGCGCCCTTGCTGCTTTCTGGCTCTTTAGCAACCGGCTTTGTGTTTGGAGCACTGCCGCTGTTTGGAGCTCAAGCGGCGGCGGAAGCTCAAATGCGGAAGCTCAAACATGACGGTGGGCGATCTTTTTATTTTGGTCATGCGCGAAGTTCAGAGCGAGCATGAGAGGGAGACCGTGATGCCTTGCTAAAGAGCCAGAAAGCAGCAAGGGCGCCAGGTGGAAAGGACAGGGTCGCGATCACACGGAGATGCCCAAAGCGCGGAGCGCACATAACTAAAGGCGGCACACGCAGTTGGCTTGGGGACTACAAGGCAGCATCTGCGCCTCTTCCCGGGCGCGTCTCTAGGCTGCTTCCGAGCTACGGGAAGCTCTCCGTTGCCTACCAGCCCTTCTTCCTTGGGCTCCCTGCCGTAGGGTACACCCACTTCCTCCTGCAAATTACGCCTCGCAACTCTTCTCTCCCTTTCCTCTCGCTCCAAAAGATCGCCATCGTATCCCGCCCGATTCGGGCTTCCAGCCACGTTGTGATCCACTAGTGAGGGTTGCCATCTCGGATGGAGGCATCGCAGTCTCCTCTCTTGCTCGCTCTGAACTTCGCACGGACCAAAATAAAAGATCGCCCGCCGTCATGTTTGGAGCTGCCACTTCCGCGTTTGGAGCTCCAAATGGCGACGGCACGGAGCGGCAGCTCCAAGCGTGGCGGCGTAATGGGCAGAAGGGAAAGCAACAGCGGCGGGTGCCAAAGGTGTCTGCAGCAAAGGTGGGAGTAGGGAGCTCTGTGCTTGGCCATGATCGCCCGTTAGGAGCGGCTGGTGGCGAGATGCAAGGGGGAATTAAATCACCCCGAAAAGGCGGCCTAGCCGTTTTTCTGGGCTCCAAAAATAAGGCCTGGCCTTATGTGAGAAACACGGTAATCTTTTCTTTTTAAGAATATAGTGTGTATTTTAAGAATGTACCAAGCAGAATTCGATTGGAAGTTATGTATTTATATTGAATGCTATAATCTTAAAGGCATACATTGAAGTTTAAATAAGAGTTTGAATGGATAAAATTAAAAGATATAAAGGTGTCATACTCTAATTAGTAACTACAGGGGAAAATTTGTTTAATTGGAAAAGATAATATGAAATTGCAACAGGACAGACAAAAGTATAAATATAATGATTTGAATTGAGATGAGATAATTAAAATAAAGTTGAGAAAATTAAAAGAGGGGAAAAACTATGTAGAAAATATAAAACAGTAATAAGATATGGAATAGAACATAAAAATGAGCATGAAATTGAGTCTGTATGAAGAAATGATAACCTGGGACCATGCTATTTCCAAAAAAAAGATGTTTTATTTGTATTTTGTTTTTGTGAAAACCCAAATAAAATTTTCAAAAAACAAAAAAAGAAAACTTGGGATGGAAGCCCAAAGCATTGAATTTGCCATCTTGTATTAAAAGGACTCTGTAATCTTAAGCTTTGCCAGAATGAGTCTTAGGAAATATAAGGCAGGTTAGCTAAAGCAGGGTCCCCAACCGCCGGTCAGCGGACGTGCCGACCGGGAACAAGCCTTACCTGGTTGCTGGGCGCCGCCATCTTTTTTGGTAAAAAAGCAATTTTGTCAAAAGATGGCGGCGCCAGCGCTTCAGGTTAGCTTTTCCGGGTGAAAGCCATTTCTACCGAAAAAGCTCACGGGCGCTAGCGCCATGCCATTTTGACGAAAAATCGCTCGGTGGCGTCACCGGAAGTGATTTTAGTAAAAAAATGGCGGCGCCCAGCTGGCGCCGGAACCGACTGCGCGCCCAGCTGACGCGGAACCGGACGCGGCGTCGAAAGGTTGGGATCCCTGAGCTAAAGGACATTCTCCATACAGAAATCAAGAGCATCCAGAATTAGCCCTTAAGCACCGAGAGCAAGCTGATCCTCAGCCTTGAAGAAATAGCCTTGCGGAAAAATTAATGGCCATGATACAAGTCAGGAAGGGGACAAGCAAGTAGGAGAGAAACAGATATTTTAATCTTCCCTCTTTCAGAATCTAAACTTTGTCAGAATTGTGAGGCGGCAGAGGATTGCCTTATCTAACTTATGCCATCAAATGCTATAAAGTAAACAGTGGATCCAATGGAACCTCAGGTCGCAAACGCTCCCAGGTCACGATTCAAAAATTGGGTGGCGAACGAAGTCTGAACATTCCGCGTTGATTTCCCCTTCGGCGCCATTTTTTTTTTTACTGCGCTCATGTGCAGTCGGTCGTGCTTCCGGACGTGACCAAATCAGGTCTCGACCAGAGTCTGGGAATGGATTATGGTCGCGACCAAGGCTCCACTGTATATCCATCCATGTTTAGATTTTCAGCATGTTGAAATACGATTTACAGGCATTTTTGAACTAGAAAATAAAAAAAAAAACGTGAGAATTACATTTGCTTGAAGAAATCTATGAAGTGAGATATAGATAGACAGACAGACAGACAGACAGACAGACAGACAGACAGATAGATAGATAGATTAGATCTGGGGTTATGTCACCTGAATCTCTATGACCTCAAGGGGCCCCAAGGGCCTTCTTTATGTACCCAGCATCCTTCCAAACAATTTGATCAACCTCAAATTCTCAAAGCAACAGAAATAGAAGAATGGGGAATAATGGTTACATTTCAATATAAACTCAGTCAACTTCCCTTTTTTACTTAGCCTCAGCCACTCGATTCTTCTGTTTCCTAGCGTTTCATTTTCCAGGTCAAATGAGGCTATTGTTGGCATGCAGAAAACGAAGTATGACAGATTAACAGAGTTGGAAGGAACCTTGTAAGTCATTAATCCACCCCCCCCACCCCCCAACATTTGTTCCCAGGGTAAATAAAGCAATAATTTTTAAAAGCATTAATGTATTGAATTTAATGTATTTTTTGTTGTTGTCCTGAAGATGTGCTTTTATTACACTTGAACATCACTGCAGGCTCAGGGAAAAAAAATTGAGATAATAGAGATGACATTGATATTCTGTATGAGATACTAGTTAATTTTTGGAGGGGACTCAAATGACACACACACACACACACGTACAACCCCAGAATTAAAGTAATGGTAGCTTTTTATCTCCCTTGATGATTTCAGGTTCTCCTGGATGTTGCCAAAAAGCTTGGAATCAAGTGTCACTCAAAGGGGACAGTAATTACAGTTGAGGGACCACGTTTTAGTTCTCGGGCTGAAAGCTTGATGTTTCGTAGCTGCGGAGCTGATGTGATCAATATGACGACAGTCCCAGAAGTAATTCTGGCAAAGGAGGCGGGAATCTGCTATGCGAGCATCGCCATGGCAACCGATTATGACTGCTGGAAAGAACATGAGGAAACGGTGAGTGAAAGTTGCTGTTTTCCTTGGGGGATACGCACTTTCAGGAGCATAGACACAAAAATTGGAATGATACTACTTGCACATTATTTTTTCCTCTCAAAATTATGAGTCCCTCTCAAAAAAAAAAGATGGAAAAATTACAAATTCTGACAATCTATGTGGAGCTCAGTTTTTTTCTCCAGCTTCCAGGATGTGAGAAGAAATGAGTGCATATGACATACTTGTAATATTTATGCATACATGCACATACTGTACATGCTTGATACAAACCACACAGACAGAAAGGAGCAGTGTGTGTGTGTGTGTGTGTGTGTGTGTGTGTGTGTGTGTGTGAATTTTTTTGATACAGTAAAAGTATACAAAACAAAGATAGTAAGAAAAAAAGGGAACGAAAAGAGAAAAAACATTTAGTTATGCCTTCCACCCTTCTTTTTATAAGTCATTACCATCTCACGCTTCTTCCCATCCTCTTTGGCCCTTTTTAATTCCCAAGCTATCAATTTGGTCTTTTCCTCCTTCAGCAAAAAGACAAAGAAAAGATTATGCTATTTTTTTCCCTGACCAGATTTGTCAGATTCATTTCTGTATGTTCAGCTAATTTTATAAATCAGTCTTTGTATACAATAAACTTGTTGCCTGGACTGGAGGCCTTCTCAATAGCAGCTTCCTTGCTGCGGAACAACTTGTTATCTGAAGTATGTGTGGCTCCATCCTTTTAGAAGTAGATGAAAACACGGTTGTTCCAGAAGGCCTTCAAAATTATTCTTATTTACTATTTGACTTCTTATAGTCTGACTTCGTGTTACACTTTTAGTAATATGCTATTCATTTATTTAACACATTTATTGTGTGTATGTGTGTGTTTTGTATAGTTTCATATAGTCTGGATGCTGCCTAGAATCCAGTTGGTTTCAGACAGTCAGATAAATTTCATAAATAATACACAGTTGCTTTCATACATTTAAATAAACAAGCACATACAGAAAAATAGGGTCAAAATTTGGAGGGGGGGGGGAATGGGAGCAATAATTGAACCAAGGAAGATAGGAATAAAGCTGGAGGGAAATGAGCTGAGAGAATAGCAGAATAGGCAAGAGAGTATGAGGTCTTTATTAAAGAGCACTCCAGGGATTATTAAATAGCATATGAATTTCCCAGCTGAACAGCACCTTCCAGGAGCAGTTAATCTGGAGGTTATTGTTAAAGGCAACTTTCCAGCAGTAGCACTGTCACCATTCATTACCATCACATGTCCATTTCTTTGGTTTTAGCAGCTTCTGTTTTTATCTGAATCTTCACTGCAGCAAATGTAAGACCGACTTACTTACCAGTCCACTCTAATTATTGGGTAGGGGGAAACCTTTGCTTTCTCTTACTTATGGTAAAGTCAGCGGTATAGATAGCCTTCACCCAAAATTTCTGTTGCTGACAGTTACCGAATTTTGCCCCCATTTTGCTATCTTTCTTGCCACAGTTGTTAACACTTGTAGTTTTCATACAACACCTATTTCCAGGTAGACATTTCCATGCACACTTTCTCCTAATACAGGTAGCTCTCGATGGACAGGTGAGACCAAAATCTCTGTGGCTAAGTGAGAAAGTTGTTCAGTGAGTTTTGTCCCATTTTATGACCTTTCCTGCCCAGTTGTTAAGTGAATGGCTGAAGTTGTTAAGTGAATAACACAGCTGTAAAGAGCCTCTGAGTTTGCTTGTTTGAAGGTCGCAGAAGGTTCATGACCCTGGGACACAGCAAAGGTGATAGATTTGGGTCAGTTGTTGCCAAGTGTCCGGATTTTGATCAGGTGACCATGGGGATACTGCAATGGTCATAAATGTGAAAAATGGTCGTAAGTCATTTTTAGTGCCATTGTAACTTCAGATGGTCACTAAATGAGCCATAGTAACTCAAGGGCTACTTCTGTTCCTTCACTCAATAAACCTGGGAGATATGTTGGGATATAAGAGATAATGAATGACCCGGATATCATTCAGTGAACTTCTATGGTTGGGTGTGGGTTTTTTGACCCTGATCTAAGCCCCTAACAATAGCTGTTCACTGTTGTTACTGTTGCTTGAATGGATGCTATGTTTGATTGGCTGATCTTGTCTGTAAAGGGAATTCACAATCAAAGAGAAGTTGCTATATTTTGAACACAAATGTTCGCCAATGAGTCTTGCTGCTTCAGAGATACTTGCCTAGATACTCTCGCAAAAATAAATCACCCCTGGTTGTTAGTAGAATAGAGTAAAGAGCTTAAATGTGCTAAAATTGTAAGTGGGTGCCTATTGAATTCCATTTGAGAAATCTACAATTGAAAAATTGTAATCAGAGCCCTCTCTAAGGGGTTTACGGTGTCAGCCTATTGCCCCCAACAATGTGGGCCTTCATTTTACTAACCTCGGCAGGATGGAAGGCTGAGTCAACCTTGAGCCAGGTGAGATTCGAACTCCTGGCAGTGAGCACAGTTATACAGCATTCTAGCCACTGTACCACTAGTGCTCTATGGTATATGTGGCGTTCCTTTCTATTATATCCCCATCTCAGTGGCCCTTTGAGATAGGCTAGACTCAGAGAGAGTGACTGGCACAAAATCTCTTAGAAAGCTTTTGTGCTTGAGGGTACATTTGAACCCTGGCTACCTGGTCCATGCTAACCACTATATGGTGCTGACTACCTTTTAATGGTTCCTGGTATATGTGTTTGTGCACGTAACTACATTTTACCTAACCTTAATCCTATTTAGGGTTGTTTTTTTCACATTAGCTATTGACTTTTTAAAATAAAATTCTGTTAAATGTGTTTGATATATTAGGCAGGTTTTGTTTTTCCTTGAGAAAGGAATCCTTGTGAGGATGCTCATAATAAAGTTACGTGTTCAAGTGTTACTGTGATAAAGATTATTTGTCTGCATCTATCCGAAAACTTTTCTGAATTGCTTTGATTGAAATTATACTGGAACACACCTAATGTTTGATATCATTGTCCTGCATCTCTATACTCTATATCTTGTTTATTGGGATTTACTCTTGTGTAAATGGGAAATGTAAATTTCCCATTTACACAAGAGTAAATCCCATTGTGTAAATGGGACGCGGTGGCTCAGTGGGTAAGACGCTGTGCTTGTCGATCAGAAAGCTTGGCAGTTCGGCGGTTTGAATCCCTAGTGCCGTGTAATGTAGTGAGCTCCCCTTACTTGTCCCAGCTTCTACCAACCTAGCAGTTCAAAAGCATGTAAAAATGCACGTAGAAAAAATAGGGACCATTTTGGTGGGAAGGTAACAGCGTTCCATGCACCTTCAGCATTTAGTCATGCTGGCCACATGACCACGGAGACGTCTTCGGACAGCGCTGGCTCTTTGGCTTTGAAACGGAGATGAGCACCGCCCCCTAGAGCCGGAAACGACTAGCACGTATTTACCTTTAAATGGGTATAAGATCAAATCCTGAGTGTTTCTGTTCTGAGAAGGAGGGAGGAAGGGAGAGAGAGAAAGTGTATAGTTGGCTGGTTTAATTTCAATTTTTGTGGTAACTCACTCACGCAAGGCAAATATGTATGTATGTATGTATGAATGAATGAATGAATGAATGAAGAGAGCCTAATGACTATCTTGTTCTTCTAGGTCTCAGTGGACAGAGTTCTAAAGACACTGAAGGAGAATGCAAATAAAGCAACTAGTTTGCTACTCACTGCTATACCTCAGATTGGATCCATGGAATGGTCAGAAACCCATCAGAACTTGAAAGTAATTTGATGTTTCTATTTAATTTGTTATTTAAGTATATGTGGGTGTTGTTTTTTTAAGTGTCCAGAATACTTTTAATGAGCAAAGCCCCACCGTGCCCAGGGTAAGTTTACCTTGAAAAAGCTCCAATGCAATAAAAACTAACTACGGTTGGTACAGTACAGACAGTCCTCGACTTAACAGTTACAACTACAATTGAGCCCAACATTTTTGTTGCTAAGTGAGGCAGCTGTTAATTTTGCCCCATTTTATGACCTTTCTTGCCACAGTTGTTAATGAATCATTGCAGTTGTTACTTGCACAGTTAATTGAATCTGGCTTGTCCATTGACTTGGCTTGTTAGAAGGCCACAAAAGGCAATCACATAACTATGGGGATGCTGCAGTGGTCATAAGTGTGAAAAATGGTCATGGGTCACTTGTTTCAGTACCGTAACTTCAAACAGTCACTAAATGAATGGTTGTAATTTGTGAATTACCAGTAATACTAAAACATTGCAGTAGTAACATAGGTCACATTGATAGAATTTAGAAAATCAAACATTTAAAATATGCTATAGAGTTACTGTTACACACTTAAAATCCAGAACAGCCCAGTGAAATCTTTAAGAGCAGAACATCATTCAGGCTACCCTAAAACTTAAGCTGAGGCCTGGCAAATCCCAGATGGTTGGATCTGATATCAAGAAATATTCTCTTACACTCCCAAGAGTAATAACTTTTGAACCATGAGCATGCGTTGAATTATTAATTTGCAGGCAGGTAGATACAGGTGTTTTTTTGTTTAAACAAACTTGAACCTTTAAATTGAATAGAGCTCATCAGCTCACCCATTAACAGTGCACTTCCTTGCGTTATCAATAAGAAGCTACCCTGACATATTCAGATGGCTTAGACTCCAACTTTTAAAAAGATACGTTGTGTGATCCAGACATCCCCACCCAGCAATTCTTGGAATTCGAGTTTTTGCATTTGCCAAACGGTTTGATATATACTGGTGTTCTCCAGAAAGCGTTTTAAAGATCCTGAATATTTTACAGTAGATACTTACAATCCATGCTTACATGCATGCATGTACACCTATGTGTTCACATCATAATTAAGTACTTTTGTTTAAACACTGAAACAGAACGCTGAAGAATGTCAAGAGGCGCAAGTAGTAAGAGTCTGGATAAATAAATACAGATTCCAGAAGCATACAAATAGGGACCAGATCTGTACTGAAGCCCCAAGCAGGACATGCCATGAACTAGATTGGAGGGTGGGCGGGGTTGTCTCTAAATGTGGCAACTTGTGGACTTCAACTCTCAGAATTCCTCAGCCATGCTGGCTGGGCAATTCTGGGAGTTGAAGTCCACAAGTCATAAAGTTGCCAAATTTGGAGGTCCCTGAAGTAGACGGTCTCTAGAACAGAGTTTCCCCAACTTTTCTGGCTTGGCAGACCGGCAGGGGGAGGAGAGGGGATGGTTCCACATCAGAAATGGGCGCACGCACCTGCTACTAGCATAAGCGGGGGTGCATGCGCACCCTCGCCCACCATTTCCATGGCTTGGTTCCGAACAGCTCATGGCCCATTAGTGGGCTACAGTCCAGAGTTTGGGGACCCATCTTCTAGAAGGTGATATCTTAAAAAGTTCGATCATTCTTGTGATGGCACTTGCAACACTGAAGGAATCACCTGGAGAATTTGGATCAGGGCAAAGGCTATAAAAACTGGAATCGACCCATATCTTATAGTTGGCAAATCCACAGTAAAATTGGTGAGCTGACTTCCGAATCAGCCAGCAACCAACCCTATTTAAATACAAAAGCAACTGTGTCTCTTATATGTTGCTAAAGTTTTAATCCCAGTGCTCTGACCCAGCTCCCCAAATACGACAAACCCGCTGACGTGAACTCAGAAGATTCCTTTATTAGGAATGCTGGCGGCCCCGGGAAAAAGTTTCTATCGTAGGCTAACAAGTCTGTCTGTCCAGAAGATGAATAGTTGTCTACCTCATCTATTCATCTCCTCCCCCTGCCTAGGGCCAGAGCTAGGGAGGGGCCTCATTAGCAGTGGCGGCTCTTCCTTCCCCAGGATTGGCCCACGGATTTCCACTGCTCACCCGTTCTCTGCCTTCTGCGCATCCGCACATCAGGCGTTGGACTCCGTGTTTCTCTTCTTCCTCATCAGCCATCTCCAGACCTGGGGGTTGTTGATTCTCCATCTGAGGGCTGATGGACGGCCCAGGCTCCCTCTCTGTCTCTCTCTGTCTGCCAGCTCCATTCCCTCTTCCCCCTCAAGAGCTCCTAGGTTGCCCCGATGCTGAGCCTGACTTCCACCCCTCCTCCTCTGATTCTGCTGCTGGAGAGGCTGGTGGCCAACAGGCCACAACACCCAGGTTTTTAACCAATGGTAAGACATGCCAAGATGTAATCCAGCAACACTTGGAAAATCACAGGTTTCCCTTCTGTATTCTAGAAAAGTGAGAGTGGCAAGTGTGATTAATATATACCTTCAACTCTGGGTAAGAAGAAATATAGTATATAAAATCATACATTGCAATGTCCTACCTCTCAATGAATACTTCAGCTTCAACCATAACAACACAAGAGCACACAATAGATACAAACTCAAAGTAAACTGCACCAAACTTGATTGCAGGAAATATGACTTCAGCAACAGAGTGGTCAATGTCTGGAATACTCTACCTGACTTTGTGGTTTCTTCCCCCAACCCCAAAAACTTTAACCTTAGACTGTCTACTATTGACCTCACCCCTTTCCTAAGAGGTCTGTGGGGGGCGTGCATAAGCGCACCAACGTGCCTACCGTCCCTGTCCTATTGTTTCTTTTTTCTTTTTCTTGTAATGTATCCATTTCATGTATTCATTCATGTTTACACTTCTACCTGTTATCTTGTAAACGATTGGCAAATCAAATAAATAAATAAAAATAAAAAATGTTGTAGATTTGGAACACAAAATAGGGTATTTTGTAGGGAGAAAACACATCTTACTTTAGTTGACCTCAGTAGTCTTCAACGTACAACCACAATTGAGCCCAAAATTTCTGTTGCTGAACAGACTGTTGTAAGTCAAGGTCTACCTGTATTTGTTTCTGCCTCAATGTAATAATGACGTAAAACATTAATTTTGTTGCGTCAAAAGCAGGATTCAAGCAACAAAAGCCTTCAGGTTCTGGGTTGAAGTGAATTAAGGCTCTTATTTGGCATCCTATAACTTTTGTGCATACTCTGGATGTTATCTTTTACCAAAAAATCTATTGCTAATTTTGTAGTGCTTTTATTTAGCCAGATCGTAACTTCTGTATAATAATTACAAACCTTAAAGAATTTGTTCTTAATGCAGCTTTCCCGCCTGCCCACCCCCTTGCATTTCAGAATACTGTGCAGTTATCCGTTATGCTACCAAAACATTGAAAACCTACCAAGCTACCGGACTTGAAGATCAGAAGACAGACGTCTTTACTTTTAAAGAATGCCTTTAATGGATGTGGCATTTTTCCTTTCCATCTGCTAATATGCTTCTTTTGGAATAAGATCTTGCAAAGGCTGAAGAACAGAACATTCGCAGCAGATTTGAAAAGTAATTAAATCTTCAAACTGACATTTCAGACTGTGAACACAATAGCTGATACTTGATCATGTTCCACTGATATGAAAGAGGTTGTTTTTTTTTTTTTTTAAAAAGAGGGTTATTAGCTCTAGTTCAAATATTAGATCATAAATCAAAAATGGCTAATTCATAATAAGCTATGTTTATATCTCCTTGCTCACCCCCCCCCCCCAAAAAAAAATGACCACCACCTCTAGAGTGGTTATAGTAGTGGATTGCCATTCTGTAGCATTTTTAAAATGCAAAGAAATTGTTTTGAATGGGGATTAAATGCATTTTTATTATGCTTTTTAATAGAAAATTACGGACTTTTTGTGTCTTCAGTTTAATATGCTGGATTTCATGAATTGCTGGATTTATTTTCTTTTTATATGGTTTTTTTTAAAGAGTTTGCGGCGGATGGGTAGACTTGGTTGATTTATTATTTTTTATTTGAATGGCTCTGAGGGGAGTTTTTGGACAGCAAAAAAGCAGGATACGTAGGTTTTGTGTGGTAAAGAAAAAAGCCATTTTAAGACCACAAAGGACTCAATCATGAATTTTCTCAGTTGCTAATAGTGAGTGTTGAGCAACTCCATTTCCGTTCGAAGTTTTCTGGTGCCCTTATGGCTCTGGGAGCTCTTCCAAACCAAGGCCACTGTGTTACTTCAGAAAAAACTACCTTTTATTGAAGACAATACACCATTTATTCTAGCAAAAGCAGCAGAGTAACAGAGACTACTGTAGGTTAGTGATGTTTCTGAGTGTTTGAAGGCATCACAAACCTGTTTGAATGGGCTGTGTTTGAACGATTATGTAGTAACTGCCTCAGAAACTTCTCTGAACCAAGTCACTTGGGACTTTATTTTTTTCCCCTAAATATTTTGAAGAGTAAAGAACGAGTACAATGTCTCTGAAGAACATATTCACGTTGTTTGGAACGCTGCTGCTGAATATAATATACACTGTGTACTGTTGTATCCTTTCAAATTATGCCTTAGTTACGTATGTTAAATACCCTCTCTTCTGTTTACAAAAAAGAAAATGCAATGCTGCTTTTCTCAAATAAAACTCAATGTAACCTCTACTGTGTCTTTCTGGTTTGAAATTAGGCGTGCTCACCCCAGGTATATTCTTTAGGTTGCTCTGAATGAGCAGAAAAATGATTGGGTTTTTTAAAATTGGATTCTTGAATTATAATGTTATCCTTTCTTCCCATAAATGTCCCCATCAAACACTTTGAGAGATGTTTCTTAGCCTTGCAATCTGTGGAAAGGGAAGTATGACATTTTAAGACTTGAATAGCAGAAGCTGTCATGCCCCTGTTGGAATCTGATTCCGAGGGGGAGGCCGGGCAGCTGACAGGGAGTGGGAGTGTGGCTCCGTTGGCTGTGGAAGAAACTGGGGAAGGGCAAAGTTTGGCTGGGCAGAGCCAGGGGAGAGGTAGAGCAAGGCAGAAGGAATTCAGAGGAAGATCTAGGCCCACCCCCTCTTCATCCTAGGGCATGCAGGGAGGAACGAAGAAGGGAGCAATGTGAGTTACATGGCTTACGGGGGAGGAAAGGGCCCTGATTCCCTTCATTAGGAGCAGCTGGGAACAGTGTTTAAAAAGGGAGTTTGCACACAGCAACTTGTTGGAAGCAAATTCGTAAGTTATCTTTTATTGTCGAGGCTTATTTGGGTTCCTGGCATCTTCTCAATTGTGTTTTGCTGTGCTTTCAAGTCTGCAATTCCTTCTCCTGCCCTGTCAAGTTAATTACTGTAGCGTGGTTTGGGTGGATTTTTATTTACAGTTTATATGTGCTTTGTTTTCGGACTGAATTTCTTCCACTTAAAGACTGTTCTTAGGAAAGTTTTTTCTCCAGCCTAAGGTAACTGGACATTGGGGGCAAAGTTGGAGGTATTAAAGGGACTTTTCTTACTTATGTGACCGTTGCCTTTGTGCTGCGTCCCAGGTCATCACAGTAGCACTTAGACTTATATACTGCTTTACGGCCCTGTCTAAGCAGTTTATTTACAGAGTCAGCATCTTGCCCTCAATAATCTGGGTCCTCATTTCACCGACCTCAGAAGGATGAAAGGATGAATCAATCTTGAGCCGGTGAGACTCGAACTGCTGAAAAGAAGCAGTCAGCAAAATTAGACTGCAGAACTGCATTCTAACCACTGCGCCACCAAATCATAGTAGACCTTGCCTGTGGTAACCCCAGCTCTACAGAATATGCTATTGGTGGAAGTAAGTTTAATCCATGTACTTTTGGAATCCATAAGGCCAAAATTATTGATGGAAGCTGAAGAATTCAGTTTGCTCGAACGTGATGACTTCTATAGTCATTGAAGAGTTTCAGTTATTTATTTACTGTTGTTTTTTAAGCGAGGCACTCTGGTTTCTCTTGTTACTATACTCTTTTTTCCCTTTGCAAGCAGGCTGCCAACATAGATACCTTTTGTCAGAGGACATGAACTAATTATTTGCAAGGGTGTTGCTGGAAGTTGCCTATCCTTTTGTTTTGCATCTTTGTGATTTGATATTGAAGAAGATTTAAAGAGCTGGATTTGGTCCCTTTATTCCTTCTTGTAATGAGGACTGGGAAGTCCATCTGGGGCTTTCAGGTTCTGAAAGTTGTGACTGATGTGTCATTTGTCCAAATTAATTACCATATTTTCACCTGCTCACATAAGACAGTTGATAGCATCTCCTTGTACCATGTGAGTGTCGTGCTCAGGACTCCAGGGTTCTGAAGTATTAACAAACAGTCCAGATTCCAACACTTAATATCTATATGTATCCAAACCAATAAATGCCAAAACAAGCATATTTATTCAACAGCCATTTTCTTTGTTATACAGGGAGTCCTCAACTCACAGTTGGGGACCAGATGTTCCCATTCCTAAGCAAAGCAAGTTCAGTGAGTCCCACCTGATTTTACAACTTTTTTTTTTTTTTTTGCTTTGGTTGTCCAGAAAAATCACTGCAGTTGTTAAGTGAATTGTGTGATCATGAAACAAATCCGGCTTCCATTGGCTTTGCTTGTTGGAAGACAGTTGGGAAAGTCACGAATGCCAATCAGATGACCCTGGGATGCTGTAGACATTGTAAATGCATGCTGGTTGCCAAGCACCTGAATTTTGATCACATGGCCACGAGGATGATGCAGTGGTGTTGTAAGATAAGATAAGATAAGATAAGATAAATTTATTGTCATTGTGCTCAGGAACCTGAGAACAACGAAATAAAGTGCTCTTTCGCAACATACAACTAAACAACACCAAAAGATGTATACAAATAACAATATAAAACAAATTAAAACAAATAACAATTTAAAAACTACAACTAGGATATATATATGTTAAGACCACCAGATTCATAACTCTGCATTTAACCTGATCACAGCACTTGGGTAAAAGCTATGTTGAAATCTACTTGTCTTGGCTTTCAGCACTCTATATCGTCTTCCTGATGGTAGGATCTCAAACATCGGGTGGCCTGGATGCGAAGGGTCTCTCAAGATCTTTTGTATCTTCCTTCTACATCCCATGTTGTACAAATCCTCCAATGAGGGAAGAGGACATCCGCTGATCTTTTGTGCCCTTTTTATCACTCTTTGGAGTGCCCTTTTCTCCGCCTCTGTACAACTCCTAAACCACACACAGAGGCAATAAGATAAAATGCTCTCTATAGAGCTTCGATAAAAGGCAAGCAACAGACTCTCTGGCAGTTGTTGTGATCTTAAAAGTCTTAAAAAATACAGTCGTTGATGAGCCTTTTTTTCTAGGGCTAAAGTATTTGCCCCCCATGTTAGATCCTGTTTCAGGGTGATACCTAAAAACTTACATTCTGCCACCTGTTCTACCAAAACACCATCGATGTACAACGGCTGAATGTCCGAACTGCTCTTCCTGTAATCCACTATGAATTCCTTCGTCTTATTTATATTAAAAATAAGATTGTTTACTTTGCACCAGAGGGACAGCTGATGAACTTCATCCCTGTACGCAGACTCATCATTATCAGAAATGAGTCCCACCAACGTTGTATCATCTGCAAACTTAATGATCTTATTACTCAGATGAATGGAGGTGCAATCAGACGTATAAATAGTGAATAAAAGTGGACTCAATACACAGCCCTGAGGAGTGCCAGCATTGAGGATCTTCGCAGAAGAGATATATGTCCATCCTAACCCTTTGTGAACGATGTGATAAAAAGTTTAGAATCCACCAACATATGGAGTCCGGTAGCTTCAGATCTTTAAGCTTAGACATCAATCTGTGGGGTAATATTGTGTTGAAAGCAGAACTAAAATCAACAAATAATATTCTGACATATGTTCCTTTTTTCTCCAAGTGAGATAGAGCAGTATGAAGAACAATATTGACAGCATCCTCAGTAGATCTGTTTGTTCTATAGGTAAACTGATAATTGTCAAAGGTAACAGGAAGGCAAGAAATAATATATTTCCGAACTAACTGCTCGAAGCACTTCATTATCACAGAAGCCAATGCTCCCGGCCTGAAGTCATTTAAAGCATTTGCAGGTGACTTCTTAGGTACTGGAACAATAATAGAAGCCTTTAGACAAGTTGGAACAAGAGACTGTAGCAAAGAACGATTGAAAATCTCAGTCCACACTCCAGCTAACTGATCTGCACATTCTTTTACTACACAACCAGGAATGTTATCAGGTCCTGCAGCTTTTCTAGAGTTTACCGCTTTCATTATACACCTAACATCATGCTCCTTCACAACAAGAGGAGCACAATGCTCGGTCCACAATGGTAGTGGTGATGGTAACTCCACTTCCAGTTGGTTCATCTCAAACCGGGCATAAAAGGTGTTTAATTCCTCTACCAACTCATGTTTTCCACCCATACTAGCCTTTTGTGCTTTAAAATTAGTTAACTGCTGAATCCCCTGCCAAGCTTGTCTCAGGTTATTATTAGATAACCAGTCTTCTATCTTTCCCTTGTATGCAGCCTTGGCTTGTTTAATACCACGCTTCAAATTTGCTCTAGCCACACTATACAGTGAGGCATCTCCAGACTTAAATGCCTTATTTCTCTTGTACAAAAGGGACCTAACAGTGCCAGTCATCCATGGTTTTTGGTTTGGTTAGGATCGAATACACTTGTTTGTCGTAACAGTATCAATGCAATGGGCCATATATCCCAAAACTGCAGCTGTATAATGCTCTAAATCTTGATGTTCAAAAATATCCCAATTGGTTCGTTCAAAACAATCTTGTAGCTGTGAGGACTGATTATACACCACTTTTTTTCCAGTCTTGTAGTAACTTAGACTGATCACTGAACAAATAGCTGTAAGCCAAGAGCTACTTGCACTAGAACCCCTTTCTGCAACAGTGTCAGTGGGTGTAATGGCTACAACATTGTCACAATCAGCAATTCACACAGGTATTACCAGGATGGATTCATTGGTATAGTTTTCAATCAGCTCAATCAATCAGAATAGAGGATAGGAGGGACCTTTGAGGTCTTCTAGTCCAACCCCTGCTCAGGTCCAGCCCCCTGCTTAAGAGACCCTACATCATTCCAGACAGGTGGCTGTTCAGTCTCTTCTTAAAAACCTCCAGTGTTGGAGCATCCACAACTTCTGGGGGCAAGTTGTTCCACTGATTAATTGTTCTACCTGTCAGGAAATTCCTTCTTAGTTCTAGGTTGCTTCTCTCCTTGATTAGTTTGCATCCATTGCTTCTTGTCCTGCCTTCAGGTGCTGTAGAAAACATGGTCCATAGTATTCAAGACTGGCACATATCTTTAGTATCCCTGATCAAACATCCCAGAAACTTCTCATTTCTACACCCAGAGAAGCACAGTAGCAATTGATAAAGGAGAATATTTGTAGTTCAGGATTGAAATGACTTCAACTTCACAACTTCTGAAGGCCAAGTCATTCCACTATCCTCACTGTTGGGAAGTTTCCCCAGGTTGCTTCTCTCCTTGAGTAGTTTCCACTCCCTGCTTCTTGTCTTGCCTTGTGGTGATTTTGGTGAATACCCAAGTACAGGTAGTTTCCAATTGGGAGGTAGCAAGGACAGAAGCATCCCCTTTATTATAATATTTCTGCCATAATTTAGGAACTATCCCATCCAGACTGTTGGGGTTTCACCAGCAGTAATCAGCCTGCTAGGATGGCCTGGGTGACTGATAAGAACATGCCCAACCGTTGGGCTATTACTAATAGCTGAGGTTGTATTTAAAGATGCTAACCACAAATTCATTCATTTCCCACTATGTCCTCCCAAAATCTCAAGTCTCTGTGCTGCACAATAAATCAGGCACAACACATCCTGTCCATATCATTTTAGAAATGAATTCAGCAGTCATGAATACCTAAAGATAGTTGGATCTTGTTGCTAGTTTTTCATCTAGCAAAGTTTTCCTTCGCCTGGGAAAGATAGTTAAGAGGGGAACTATTTTTTTTTTAGACTGGTGTATTCACCATGTAAGGCCAGGATACTTAAAAAATTGTTGGTGTAATCAACACCTAATAAAGACCTTTTCACCTAGGATTTAAAAAAAAATTCCATTGCTGTATTTGAATAATCCCCACTTCCTTTACTGTCTGTCAGTTTATATATAGCCTCAGTATTTTTATTCTGCTGATGAAGGATAGAAATTAAAGCTTGCAGTCAAGAAAAAATTCATCATCAAAGCTGGATCTGGTTTGATTACTGAAATACTCAGTGGAGTGTGCATAGTTGTCCCATAATGACTTCGTGGAATGGAAGCCTTTTATGTTCCAGTTGGTTAATTATAAATGCTCATTAAGGCTAATGACCGGGCACCTGGCCAGGACAGATTACAGTCTTGGGTGACTAGCCCATTTGTTTTTCAAAACCCCACTTGTTCCATCAGAAGAACAGACTGTGGGCAGAAAACTCATGGACCCTTAAGATCTAAATTCAAGGATTTTCCAAAGGATAAGTGGAAGATGCCATACTTAGCGACCAGATGATGTAATAAGATTTTAGCCACTGCCATGGCATCAGTCTTCCATGTAGAAAAGTCTTCCATTCCTTTAGAAAGCATACTTACACAAACATATCTGTAGCTTCTTGATGATGGCAACTCCATAAAATCCAATTATAGGTCCCCAAAGGGCCAAACAGGATAGCCCAATCCATGCGGAGGAAGTGCCACTGCCTGCATTATTTGAGAGGCATAGAGTACAAATAATAATCACGGCCATAATGGCCTGATTTAATCCCAGTGCAAATCAAAGGACTGAATTTGATGCTTCATAGCTTAATGTTGTGTTAATCCTGCCAAAAGAGACAGCCATCTAGAGCAACGGTCGCCAAGCAGTGGCCCGTGGCCCACTGGTGGGCCATGAGAAATTTTTGGTGGGCTGCAGAGAAATCTCACTCCCAGAGCACCACCACAAAGCAATTAATCCAGGCTGTGCAGAAACACAAGGCTACGCCACCCACATGGCCCGCGGGAACCCTCCCCGTCCACTCACTCTTTACCAAGCAAACTTGCCTGCTAAACTGCTATTTTTCCTTGTTCTGACCATCATCTGTTCTGCTGTGCAGGGAGATTTAGATTAGCTAGGAAGCAGGAAATGGTTGGATTTCTTGCTTTCTAGCTAGTCTTTAGATCTGCGGCTCAGCACAGCCGAACCTCCCTTAGGACTGAAGGTTTGCTTGCAAGCAAATTCAGTGCAGACTCACGGCAAGCAAATTTGAGAGACTGAGCTAGCCGATGGCAGATAGAGAGATCACTGAATGATTCTGTGAGCAACTCAATCTGCCTGCTTTGCCTGATTTTGGGTAAAACTTGCTCTTTTTTATAAAAAATTCAATATTTACATGCATGGTGTGCTGCGAGTTACTTTGTGAGTTTGCTTGTAAGCAAATTTTATGTGACAGACTGAGCCAGCCGATGGCAGATAGATAGATCTCTGAATGAATCTGTGATTCTGTGAGCAACTCAATCTGCCTGCCTGCTTTGCCTGGTTTGGGGTAAAAGTTGCTCTTTTTTTATAAAAAAATTCAATATTTATATAAATAGTTATAATATTTACATACAAGCCATGCCCAGCCTGTCACATGACCACCAAGCCACACCCACAAATTAGGCCATGCCCACAGAACCGGTTAGGGGTCCCTGGGATTTAAAATTATGAGTTTAGTGGTCCCTGAGGTCCAAAAGGTTGGCAACCCCTGCTCTAGAGATACTCACAGGCCTTATATTTGTGAGCATTCACCCCACAGTCAAATGTCTTTTCTTCCTTTTCCACTAGTGATTGAAACTCCATTGTTTTTCGCAATGTAAGAGGGAAAAAGCACAAAATAATTAATGGCTCTGCCAGGGCAGCTTGCTTAGTTCCTGCATCATTGCTAGAATGTCCCATTATCCTAACAGTTGACAACAAAGGGCAGATATAAAGAATCCTGAAATGCTTATATTACTCTTGTGTTCTTCGAGTGCCTGCTGCCGTCAAATACTGCCTTTACCTTCCACAATGACCTATAGTCATAAACTGCCAGTTCACTGAGAGCCAGTTTAGTGTAAGTGATTAAGGGGCGGGCCTAGAAACCAGGAGACACAGTGAATTCTAGTCTAACCTTAGGCACCAAAGCCATCTGGGTAACTTTGGATTGATTGTTCTGTCTCACCTCATCATGGTTTTTGCGAAGAAAACAGGAGGCGGAAGGAGGACGAGGTATGTTCACCACTTTAAGTTACTTATAAAGTTATAAAGGCAGGGTTTAAAAAAGGGTGCATTCAGAGGTCTGCGTAGGTATTACAGGTAGTCCTTGACTTACAACCATTCATTTAGTCACTTATCATGGGAAAATGTCCACTTAAGGAAAGAGTTCAAGCATTTGGACAGAAACGCAACAAATCAACTTTAATTGGCATGTCACTGATAATAGATTACCTGGCTACTTGTAAAAAAGCAACACAGGGGAGCCCAAACCCTATATGTTTACAGGCTATATACCCTCTGAAATGATTCATTGGATTTGCAAGGTAGTGTACACTACATCAGGGGTCCCCAACCACCGGTCCCTGGACCGGTAGCGGTCCGTGGATCATTTTTTACCAGGCCGCAAAGCTTGGGCGCCGCCATCTTGTTTCGACAGCGCTTCCGGGTTTTCGGTTGCTTCCGGGTTTTTGGTTGGAAAGTGCTTCCGGTTTTTCAGTTGGAAAGCGGCGTTTGGGTGCTCGCGCCTTAGTTTCGTCGAAGGGGGGGCGGCTTCGAACGAAGAGCCGTCCCGATGGCGGTGGAGTCTCACGTTACTCAGGTACCGGTCCGTGGAAGAATAAATAATTGTGAAACCGGTCCCTGGTTCGAAAAAGGTTGGGGGCCACTGCACTACATGACCTTTATACCAGGAATACAGATAATCCTCAACTTCCGTCCACCATTGAAAGCAACATTTAAATCCCATTTTACAATCTTTCTTGCCACAGCTGTTAAGTGGAGTGTTAAATGGTAAGTGCATCACTGCAGTTGTTAAGTCAGTAACACGGTTGTTAAGTGAATCTGGTTTCCCTATTGACTTTGCTTGTCAGAAGGTCACAAAAGATGATCACCTGACCCCAGGAGACTGCAAATGTCATAAGTATGAGTCAGTTGCCAAGCATCCGAATTTTGATCACATCACCATGGGTGGTAAGTGTGAAAAACGGTCATGTCACTTTTTTCAGTGCCGTTGTAAGTTCAAAAGGTCAGTAAATGAACTGTAGTAAGTTGAGGACTACCTGTGTAGAATGTGATAACAATATGAGGTGACTTTATTATGAGCTTACTCTACATTCAGCTCTTTTAAGGTGATTCCAAAGTCCACTCTATTCACTGATATTAGCACTTCCTAACACGAAAAGTGCTCTTTATTGTACCCATATTTTGGTCTTATACCAAGGAAAAGACAACAACCTAGTTTTTCTTGTATCCTTTCCCTTCAGGGTCATTAAATTCTGCCAATTTGCCTGCTCTGTCTAATATGCACTTCAGAATCATATGTGTAAGAACAGGTTATTATTTGTCCCTCAGGTATTCTTCTAAAAGAAAACACATTTCATAAATACGAATGTGTATGTCTCATTCTTGCCAAGCCATTGGTAGAGAATCAAGTTAAGACCAAAAACATAAAAGTAATGTTATAGGATAAAGACAATTGATGGTGTTCATTTGTGGTGTCTATCCTTGCAGCCTTTTGCTTTAGTCAGATGGAGTGGTTCAATTCCAAAATGAAATACTGGGTTCCTGAAAATGAAGCCACAAGTTCATTTGGATAACGCAACAGATTTTATGTTCTAATGCTCCCAACTTAGCATTTTCCAATTATATGGGGACTAAAGTTCCAGAATGTCCAATCAACATGGCTATTATTTGAGAATTCTATCTGGATGTAACCAAACGGGAAGGAGGTTACTATAGTCATTGAAGGAAAGGGATGAAGCAAGGTTTTCAATTAAATGGAAAATAAATTGGAGGATCCCAATCTCACGAGACAGAAAGATAGCTCCCACAAAGCAATGACTATTTTAAAGGGGACACTTGCATTTGGAAAGAGGTAGAAGAGAACATAAATCTTCCACTGTAGAGGGCAAACTTAGCAACTTTTGTGCAAGATTTGTGGACTCAGAATCGCCCAGCTAAGCCATGCTGGCAGTTGAAGTCCACAAGTCTTAAAGTTGCCAAGTTTGGAAACCCTGGGGGTTCAAATTTGGCAACTTTAACCCTTTTGTCCTTAATATCCAAATTTTAGGACACTAATGTCCCAAATTTTAAATGTCTAATGTCCAAATTTAAATGTCCAAAAATTAAGGCTTGTGTCCTTAATATCCAAATTTGGGGAATTGAAAGTCCAAAAGTCTTAAAGTTAGTTGATTGGTCAATAATTGTGGTGTCCTCGGTACCCTCTGAGCTTGGTCAATTTTTCTTGCAGACATTTCATTACCAAACTAGGTAACACCATCAGTGCACCAAGCACCAAACTTGAGGACCTCATAGTCAGACATGATATTCTTCATTCGAATTCGATTTTGATGCCCCCTTCCCTTCGTGCACCAAGCACCAAACTCGGAGGACCTCACAGTTCAACCTTGAGCTACATATATTCACTTCTATTAGTCCATAAGGGTTAATTATTGCAGCTAATAAAATTATCTAGGCAAGAAATTAAGAGGAATAGGAGACATATGACATGCACTGTTAACAATGTGACATTTTTAGATATAGCAGTGGCAATGCTGAAACAATATTGCTGAATTAATCGGAAATCTTCACCTGAAGGGATGGATCTCTGCACTGATTTCCTTTGCCACTTGGGGTCACCATTCTCTTGATATATCTATTTTTTAAACTATGACGCACAAGTACTTAAAAAAAAAGAAGCTTTTAACAAAAAATTACATTCTCAAGTCAAACTGTTTACAAACGCCAATAGTTCCCCCACCCTTATGGGGGGAGGGAGTGTTAAATTAAACAGCTTTTCTGTAAACTCGTGCCCATTAGAAGGGTTGGCTCTGGGTTTTCCCCGAAGGATTGTTTTTGTTGCTCTTTGATGATGTTGCTCAATGTATTGAAGCTTGTGAATCCCCGGTTGACATCATTCCTATAAGTAGTGCCAGAGATTTTATGCGCCCTGTAAAAGTTAACTATGTTTAGCACAGTGGAAGACGATAGTCACACATATGGAAATATATAAATAACTTTTCTTGCTCATGAATAGGATAGGACCGATCATGTATTGATTATTACACAGATGTGATTTATCTCAAAAGGAAGGAAGGAAACCAGTGGTTTCGGAAGCAGGAGATGCAATCTCCTGCAATTGTGGCCCTCGATTCACAACCACAATTGATTCCTAAATTTCTGTTGCCAAGTGAGACATTTGTTAAATGCCCCATTTTGCAACCGTTCTTACCACACTTGTCAAGTGAATCACTGCCATTGTTAAGTTAGTAGCACGGTTGTTAAGTGAACCTGGCTTCCCCGTTGACTTTGCTTGTCGGAAGGTTGCAAAAGGGGATCGTATGATCCAAGGGCGCTGCGACCATAATAAATATGAGTCAGTGATCAAGTGTCATGCTCCTGTTGAAATATGATTCCGAGGGGGAGGCCGAGCAGCTGACAGGGAGTGGGAGTATGGCTCTGCTGGCTGTGGAAGAAATTGGGGAAGGGCAAAGTCCGGCTGGGCAGATCAGGGGAGAGGTAGAGCAAGGCAGAGGGATTTGGAGGAAGATCCAGGCCCACCCCCTCTTCATCCTAGGGCATGCAGGGAGCAACGAAGAAGGGAGCAACGTGAGTTGCATGGCTTATGGGGGAGGAAAGGGCCCTGATTCCCTTCATTAGCTGCAGCTGGGAACACAGTGTTTAAAAAGGGGAATTGCACAAAGCCAACTGTTGAGAGCAAATTGTGAATTATCTGGTATTGTTAAGGCTTATCTGGGT